>NW_022726568.1:52216-92656 GCF_011630105.1 Anneissia japonica
CCCTGTAACCTACCATATTATAGTAATATGAGGTGACCTTTCATTTTATTCATTATTAAACTAATCTAAGTGTCAAATAAATAATAACTGATATTTATGAATACATTTTTTTTTAAATTTTACACTCAAAGATAATTCAAGAACCATAAAAAATTTCAATATTATAAACTTTATATACAGAATTATCAAATACTTTGCATTTGCATATTTAGCTTTCAATCAATATGACATATAGGTGTTTTAAAAAAATTAATCTCAGTGGTCTGATTCAACCGGCCCACTGCCCCAGCCAACAAAATTATTTAAAAAATTGAAGAAAAAAAGAAAATTACTGTATAGTGTGAGATGGGTGAAATCCATGGTGGGGCTGGGATGGTATTGACCCCTATCTGTAAAAGTCCTTCCCTGGGATCTATTAAAATTCCTGGATCCGCCACTGAACCTTTCTACTCAAAAAATAAATATGAAGTTGTTTATATTAAATATATTTTAACTATTAACAATTACATAATAAATTGATACATTTTCTGTTAGTCTTGTGACCGACAGTTTTGTTGCTACTTAAACCGTTAAAAATATTGAAATTGAAATATGGTTAGCTTTCACGACTTGTCTATAAAAGGCCTGAAATAGTATTTTATTGATTATACATAATATAATAATTTTATATCTGCAATAATGTTTGTTTATTTGGCCTGTTTTTGTCAATCATTTCTGTGAGGTGAATTTCAGTTGATTGACCTTCAGCAGTTGTTTAACCTTTACCATAACATTTTCTTCTCCTTCAGGACATTCACTCTCCGTAAGTCAGAAACATGTGAGCAGATTGGCATCAAGTTCTTCAAGCAATCTAACCAGGCACTTGGTAAACTCCAAGAATCTTATTGAGAAACACACAGTAGTATCAACCAATCACCTGTCTCCATCGATAAAGCTTCGTCTCATTACACCGGAATGTCCGTTATGGTACAGTGGGACTGATGATTGCCCCTTCAATGAGCCTTATTGGGCATTTTATTGGCCTGGGGGTCAAGCTTTGACCAGGTACAGTAGGAATTAGATATATGGGGCTTGCAATGCCAAACCACCATCAGTATTATAAAAACATGAAAATTTACTTTTTTTAATATATTCATCTTCTCTATGTTAAAGCTTTAAAATGATGGGTCATTTACTGGAATCAACTTACTATTGCTAAGGTTATGAGAAAAAGTATTACAGCTTTGGTGTACTAAAGTATACAATACTGCCACATTCTTATGCTAATTATTCAGTTTAACAATTAGTATCAGTTTAACAATTGGCATTAGTATGCTGGTTTTGGTAAGGTAAGCCTTATACAGTTTTATCGAAATTAGACAAACTGGTAAAAAAAAAAAGGTGAATGCACCAACACTGGCTGCAAGGCTAATATTAAGTAATAATTGAACAAGATGCTACTGCTGATTATCAATTATTGAAAAGCGTTTGGCACAACAGCATTGATGTTCAGTATTTAGGGATTCAAAACAATTCTCATAAGCAGTGGCGGACCTACCAGCGAGGAGTCGGGGGGGGGGGGGAATTTCTCCTCTTTGGACAAGAATGAACCATGGACAATAGGTCAATGAATGAACCCCCTGTTGTCCGACACCACGATGATGATAAACCATCCTAAACCATAAAATCAATCCCTATGAACCCCACTGATTATATTTGGGACCCTGACTGAGGCTCTAGATGACCCATTGGTTCAGAATCCCAGTTTTTTTTAACCCCTATAAAAAATTACTGGCGTCACCTTTACTCATAAGTAACATCAAAATTCATTGCTTTTTTATTTGGACAGGTTCATCCTAGATCATCCTGACATGTTCCGTGGAAAGTCTCTCCTGGATGTTGGCTGTGGGTGCGGTGCATCGGCGATTGCTGGAGCCATGGTTGGAGCAAGGACGGTGTTGGCCAATGACATTGACCCAGGTAATTATGATAATGATGAACTTGATAAAGGTCTGTTCTCTCCTGTCAAGCTCACTATTTCATAGCTTGTATTCTCAACCCCCCCCAATCGGACGAGCATGGTTGTCGAACAAAAAAAAAATACTACTTTGCCTATCTTAATAACGTTATTTTGATTGCCAGTCCATTAATATTTTGGTCCAAAAGCACAATTTGAGTTATACTAAGCCATACAAACTCTCTGTGAACCCAATCCTGGGGATTTATATTCCAGGACCCTGACCGAGGCTGGAGTGGCCTCTTGGAGGATGAAGATTTATGGGTCAATTTAATTGGTTTTAGGACTAATGATAAATTTCCGTAATGCATCAATAATTTTAGGGCACATAGAAAAAATTATTAGATTATCACTTTTTTTTTTTCAAATTGATGAGGGAGGGTGGTTTTTTTTTTTTTTTTTTTTATTGGAACATGAGATTATTCCAGGAGGGACTGTTTATATTTGGTCTGTAATAGTAAATTGTATAAAAACTGGTTTAACTTTATAGTTTTTTAAAGAAAATGAATTTGAAGTCACAAAATTGCATTATTTTATGCTGTTGAAATAATTGATGCGGAGCAACTGCAAAAGTTCTAGTTCCGTAGAACTTAACTCTGCAAGTTGAAATAATTTAGGTATAAGACTAAAATGACTAAACCCCACAGGTTTTCCAAGGGGTACTGTACGAGAGCCCTCATGACCCTTCTATAGTTAAGGGAACACCCAACTCTCACCTCTCAAACCATACTAAAGGTGATCTTCTCATTCCTAAGCCTAATCTAGAAATCTTTAAAACTTCATTTAGCTATAATGCTCCTTACATCTACAACTCTCTTCCACCGATTGTCCGTTCTAATTTCTCTTTCTCTTCTTTCAAATCCAACCTTCTTTCTATCTTCCATCCAACCTTGTGTAATTTTCCCTGTGGCCATCTCTTTTTGTTGCAATATTTTTAATTGTGATTTTGTTCTGTTTTAAATTGTAAATTATTTATCTTTTATAATTTTTCTATTTTTTGTTAGTTCAATTAATTATCTTCTCATTAATTCTTTTGATTATAATATTTTTATTTTTATTATTTTTCTGTCCAATATGTGAATTTTTTAAAATATTTTTTTATTTTAATGTTTTCCTTAAATCATTATTTTATATAATTTATATACTGTAGGCCTATATCTGGTTTTTTTTTTTTGGATGGACCACCCTCACAAAATATTGTTGAAATAAATAAAAATACTTGTAGGCCAGCCCGCCTCGGACCATGTAGGTTATCAATTGCTACTTGCATTCCCAGGTAAAAAAATCTTGCATTTGCTGAATGTACACTGAATCACATGGCCATCATGTAAATACTGTGGAATGCCTCTTTATATTAGAATGTTTGTTTTTTCTTACCAGCATATTTACTTGAATAAACTCCTAGGCATTAAGTTTATGATAAGGTTTTTAAAAGGCAGTTTTCAAGTGAGGCACTATTTTGAAGAATAATACTTTTTTTTTTTTTAATGTAACATGAATGACATATATATAATATGGTATAAATAAATATATTCATATTGTCAGAAATTGAAACTACTACTACAGTGAAAACATATTGTCAGGATTTCATTAGTTTTAATGTGAAACACTTGAATGATGATGTATGTGTTGGTAAGAAATAAGTACGGGAGCGGCAGGAACGCCTAATACATTTTTTTCAGGCTGAAGGGTCCTAACCTATCTTAGCTGGTTTGTAGAATATGGCATCTCTAGATGCTCAGAAATACTGGTGTCCCAAGCAGTGGAACTTCAAAATTCACCTTATGCAAATTAGCACTCCCTCCCTCAACTGACCATCAAGCCCCCACTTCACATTTACGCACCCCCATCAGCACCCCCACTTCAAGACTCATAGATACAGTAAGCCACTGCCCGAAAGCAAGGAGAATCTCCCAGAAAACAACCCATCTCCTGCAAATTCAAAATACTTGCACATTTTTACTACTGTGTTATCTGTCTCACTGAAGTCAGTGCCGATGGGTATCACAATACACAGCAAAATAAGATAAGATGGCCATTGTATTTAACATAGACACTCGCTTGCCTATAGTTAATAAAGCAGTCGTGTTTTTTTTTATAAAATTAGGTATGTTAAGAAAGCTCATTTAAACAGGTCTCCCAAATAGTGGCTTCTTCCAACTTGGGACCCTGGAAATGGCACTCATAATAGATATAAAAATATTTTTCATAACTAGTGTCTTGTGTTTTCAAAAGAAGTTAATTACAAGTACATATTATAAACATCTCATTTTTAAAAAATTGGTCAAAATATTCTAACATTTCTCAAACAATGAAATGTTAATCGCACCTAGGATTCCAGTCATTTTTAACCAAAAAAGTCTATGCAAATAGTATGTGATCTACTGATTTTTATTAAGGTATTACTATCCATACTGCAGACTCAGCAAAGCAATATTTGTTTAAAATTGTTTATTAAAATATCATTAGGAATTTTGGATATTCTAATCAAGAACTAAATATTAAATTGACAAAATATGGCCATTGTGAACAATAAATCAAAAACCTGTTGGTCTAATAACATTGTGGGAAAAAATACATGACATGCAATGCAGTGAAGAAAATTAATTTGAAAACTGAACAGACTCTGTATATTGAATAATAGGCTAAATTTATATAAAATTCCAGTCCAATATCATACCGGTAACTGTTTTAATACAGATACAGATAAATATGTTTGGTTGAATTCAGTGTTAAAAATTACTAAAATATTCCCACAGCTGTTTTCTGATCTCTTGTGTAGTACGACTATAACCTGAAGTGACCTTCATGCTTTTTATAGTTTTTGTAACTTCCATTTAATTCTGGCAAGTAATGCTGGGTCACAGTATGGGGCCTTTATTTGAGAAGGAAATTATCCAAAGTGGGGTTTTTAATCTAATATATACGGCATTTTAATTTTATTTGATTGGATTTGATGTGTTGTTTTCTTTATAGTGGCAATTGATGCTGTGCGATTGAATATGCTTCTCAATAATGTAACCTTGGAAACCTCATCTGAAAACCTTATTGGACATCATTACACAAATTTGGATGTTGTTTTGTTGGGAGATATGTTCTATGATAAGGATTTCTCTAACATGCTCAATGATTGGTTGAAAGAATTGGCAGCAAGAGGAACAACAATTCTGGTTGGTGACCCAGGAAGGGTTTATCTTAGGGACCATCCTATCAGAAGCAAGCTTTTAAAGTTGATGGACTATGAATTACTTGAACAATGCAAACGAGAAAACAATGGGTTGAGTAATGGGTATGTCTGGCAGTTTCAAAGTAATGAGTAGTTATGTTTTCAGGAATGCAATTTCAGTGCTAAGTGGAAGATTTCCGTAGTACCTGATTTATTCCAAATTACACATGCTGTAATTAAAGAGAAAACAACTGCCGTGGAATGTGCCCCCACCAATACTGAATATAGGTTTTGAAAAGGGGATGCTTGGTATAGAAATATTACATCCACTGAACATAGGCAAAGTACAAAACTATATCGATTTTTACGACTACACCATAATTGGTTGTTAACGCTAAAGTAACTTACTTTGCCATTTATTTCCATAAATTTACTATTATTTCTTTCATGTTTTTCAAGAACAAGAAGGTGTGGGAGTATTTAGGTACGCCATTGCCCACCGCAATCATTTATAGCTCCATCATTGAATTTTAAGTTAAACTACTGTACAAAACAAGAACTCTCATTAAGTACTTGGCCTGTAAACATCTAGCAATAAATAGGCAATGCAATAAAGAATTCCATCTACTGTATAAAAAGGATATAAAGTTTCATTGCATTTTTCAAATAGTTTGCTTTATATTCAGGACAAAATTGAATATACTGTACTTGTACCACTTCATACATAGTGACTATGGGTTTTGGTTGTTTTTTTTCCAGATTAAAAACATAGAATTACATTGAAACTTTTAATTATATTTGTTGTGTTTTGTCTAATTTAAGTTAAAATAAATATTATTTTATATTCAATACACAAACAGAAGAAAACAAACGTGAGACAATGTAAAAGATTACAAATTTATTAAACTTCAACAAAATGATAAATTTCTACTATTTGTGCTTTTTAACATTAGTACAAGTATCTATTAAATAAAGAATGTAACTGTTTATATTATATATTTAAAAAAACAATTAAATATTATATAATTTATAAATTATAATTTAAACAAGTGAATCTGCAGTCAATGTATTCCAGTGCCTTTTTTATCGATTTACTGCATTACAATCTGATGATGATGCACTAAGGAACACTTAACACCTGTGAGGTGGTAGAGAAACAGATGTTCCACAAATTTTCATAGAATTAATAATTCTCCATTTTGAGAATGATTATTAATCATCTAGATTCATTAAAACATTTGGAGGCTTCATCTAAACATGTGCCAGCAATCAATAATACTAGTGAGTGAGTTAATGTAATTAACATATAAATATGAAAATGTTTTTATTAAAGGGAGATGAGATATTCTGTAGAACAATAAATACAAAAGTAAATATGGATAGTACAGTTTCTTATGATCTTCCCATCAAGAATGAATTAAAAATATAAAATACATGAGGTCACAAATTTTCATAGAATTAATAATTCTCCATTTTGTGAATGATTGTTAATCATCTAGATTGATTACAACATTTGGAGGCTTCATCTGAACATGTGCCAGCAATCAATATAACTAGTGACATATAAATATGAAAATATATTTTATTAAGGGAGATGAGATATGCTGTAGAACAATAAATACAAAAGTAAATATGGATAGTACAGTCTCTTATGATCTTTACATCAAGAATGAATTAAAAATACAGTATAAAATACATGAGGTCACAAGTAAAGGTTATAAGGTGAGAATTATTTTCTTTATATATTATATTTGATATCTTTGTATTTATAGAATTTGTAAATTATTCAAAAAAGATATGGAATATAGCTGTTCCAACATTAAACATGTATTAATTTTTGACATTTATATGGCACCATTCTTCCATAGTAAAATCTTTGGGTGTATTTTAGCTGTTTCTTGGGTGGGACAACTTTATTATAATCTTAAGTTTCATCAACCAACACTATAAAGAATTACATATTTGTTAATACTATTAGTATTAAAGTATTATGAATACCAAATGAGTAAAAAATAAATGCAATAATGAAAATGTTTGCAAACACAAATAACACAACTTTGATCACATTACATTCCAAAGTTAAAAACACCAACAAAATTGGATACTTTAACATACATGTGTACATATTTTAATTAGAAATTGCTAATATCAATTATAATTTTTGTAATAATTAGTTGATTTATAGGTAGTTATTATGGAAGTCTTACTGCTTGCCAGCAATAATAATAATGTAAAGTAAATGACCCAATAACCACCATGGTGCTAATGGATTTTCAAGAGGGGCTTATTCATGTGCAGCATTTATATGTGTTTAACACATCTTTGCAATATTTGTATGATTATGGAAGAAACTGTTAACTGTTAGTTATTTTCCAGGTGACACAAAGGATCCAGGCACACATTGTATGTACAGTACCTCGATTAAGTGCCGCAAAGTTTATTCAAAACAGAATAAGTCCCAGCAGGGTTTATACGATAGAAACGCTTATTCAAATGAGGCACTTATTAGATCATTTACGGTAATAATGTTAAAATTATGAATGCTAATTTTAATGCCCATTTTAAGCTAAGCTTATGTTGCCCTTGCAATTCAACTGGCCTTTGGCAACTAGGCAGCAACTGTGAGTTCGTGTGAGTTGAAGCAACACAAGTCCTAATTTTTGAAAGTAACTGAAAATTTCCAGATGCTCTGGGATCTGGGAACCAGACAAGCAACTGAGTAACTTTAGTCATTATCTACAAGCAAGCCATGCATACTAAAGTTAGCGTTGTATAGCACTAGTTGTAGACAATCTGCAGTTAGAAACAACATTAGTGCACTTTGCAACATGGCCGTTCCAAGGCAAGCAACGTATAACAAAAATATAAAAGAAATTGCATTGCTTTGCCATGCGATGGCATAACTAGTTCTACATAGTTGCACAACTGTGAGTGAAAGTCAAAACTTGTGCTACCAGCAACTACAGTAGATGAATTCAGTTGGGTTGAGTCGAGTTGCAAGGCCAGCATAAAGCTTAATAGCTTTATATTCTATTGAACAGTCATATGAAATCCAATTCAACATATTTTAAAAATTTCCCTGACCACATTTTTTTAAAAAGTTTTAAATAAAATTCACAATTTCATATTTAATTTTTAAGATTTTAAAAACATCCAATTAGTCATATGATCAAGTGATATTGCCATTGATGTTAATTATTTTCTAGTGGACACCTAATCAGAGACCTCTAGCCAAATGCCAAGGAAGTGATTGAATAACTTCATTATGTTATGAAATATGTCACATGAGACTAGCAACAGCAGGCGCAAAATCACCTGATCATCATTCCCAACAAACATCACATGGCTGCTATTAACTGTGAATATGTAAAATTTATGTATGATGTGTTGTATGAATTTAAATGGAATTTTGAAGGAATACAATATGTAGTGAAAACTGGAAAAAATACCTTTAAAATTGTATTGCTAATTTAAAAGAATCGATAAGTTATCAACTTCCAGTGAGACCCAGATTGTAACAGTTAACACAAAAATCATTAAAAAGAAACGCGTGACAGTATACTGTATATATATCCAGATGAATATAATAATTCATCTGGACAAGTTTTTTTGTTCTATATTTTTTAATTGAAAGCAGTAATACAAATTATTAAGATCAAGTTTTGTTTGACAAAAAACTGCCTATATACCTGTACAGTATGGTCATGATGCGATGTCATTATGACCATATTTAGCATTACATGTTTTTGTCAAATATAATTTAATAGTTTGAATAGTGCTTCAGATCAACGCAGAAGGTACCATAAAACCTCAAATTAAAGCCCTGGGCTTTTTTTTTTGCGAACTTTGGATGGGCTTCTTTTCGCGGCCACTTTTGCAAAGTAAAGAGGGGGCTTCTTTTCAAAATGAATGCTGTAAATTTTCGGAATTAGTACTATACAACAATAAATATGGCCACTGCAACATCAATCTCTGTATCATGGAGTGTATCAACCGGTATTAAATCACCTAAACTACTGTATAAAGCAAGCAAGTTGAAATTTATTTTGTTTCTTTGAAATTTATTTACAGTGTATGTACTGTACTAGCCTTTACTAGCCCATGGGCTTTTTTTCAAGGCTAATTTTGCAAACTAAAGAGGGGCCTTCGATTTGAGATGGGCTTCTTCTGGAGATTAAGGCAACGGTCACACTAGAGTTTCAAGCCTGGCTTGACTCACCGCGGGTGAGATTTTCGTAATGTGACCACATTTGCACCGACTCGCGCCTGGCGTGACCTTGATCTCAATCTACCTATCTCGATCCCGGCTCAGCACCCATATTGACCCTGGATTGACCCTGGCGTGACTGAGATTGACATTTCCTCGTCGGCTGTCGACGAATCACAGTCGATGACGCCGTTGTGCTTGGAAGTTCTTGAATTAAAAACCCGCGAGTTTTTCATGTGTGTTCAATCAAGACGCAATCATTACTTTTCATAAAAGTTAATTCAAATTTTAATTAATAATAATGCGATTGATTTGGAGCGACCAGGAAACTGCTGACCTGGTAGATTTGTGGGGCCAACCCGAGCTGAGAGACCGGATAGAGAATAAAAAAACAAACAACAAAACGGGAATTTTTGGCGTGCTTGCTGACAGATTAGCCAGTCTCGGACACGAGAAGAGAACGAAGGCCCAAATTCAAACAAAAGTGAAGGCATTGCGAGCCCAATACAAGCTGATAAAAGATCAGTTGAAGAAGAGTTGTTCGGGCACGTCTGGTGTAAAATCTTTGATTGCGATCCACCCAATCACACGCGCGTATATCGAATCCTGTGAAACAGAGTTGGCGAAACTCTCTCTTTACGGCTCCGCTGTTTCGACTTTCATAATTTGGAGGTGAATCCAACTAGTGTGACCGACCCAGAATTTCGAGCCTGGCTGGAAATCTCACCCGCGGTGAGTCAAGCCAGGCTTGAGACGCTAGTGTGACCGTAGCCTATGCCCATTGGGCTTCAATTAGAGGTTTTATGGTACATAAATGATTTGGTGAATCAATTATTTTTAGACAGGAGAAAACAAGGACAGTGTCTGTTTTAGTAATAACCAGGGAACAGTGAAATTCCCTGGTAATAACAATTAACAGCACAATATGAGGGCACGTTCACCGGGTTCTCCCTTCCCCTGAATCAGCCAATGATTTCTCATAATTATGTTCTTAAAATGCAATTAAAAAATCTTAAAAGAACGATATTAATGAATTTAAAAAGAAAAAGCAGCAGCAAAAATAATATATTCATTAAATGCAATTCAAAATTCTTAAAAGAACAATATTAATGAATAAAAAAAAACCCAGAAACAGCAACAGCACAATGCAATATGGAAAGCAGCATGTTACTACAGAGACAGAAACACAAATAAAGCGGATGACAAAACAAACCAAAATTCACATCATTCTGGAAAATAATCAAACTCAGGAAATGGAAGTGGGAAGATGTCAGCAAAAGGTCAAACAACCAAGAAACAAAAACAGTAATGGTATAGAGACGCAGATGGCAACAGGAATACAGTAAAGGCAGAATTTAAATGGTTGAAGGAAATGATAAACAAATATTGGGAAAGAGTGAAGCGGTACAACACGAGTGAAACGCTAAGGGTTTCGTCCAGTAGTAGACTGACAAAGGTGAATAACGATGGTGATTTATAAATTCAATGAAAAGAGGTATAAGATATAATAGTACAAAACTTGGTGCCTGATCTTTGAGTTAATCCTTATGATATAAATGATAGACTATAAATGACAGTGGCACATATCCTGAGTTTGGGGAATGACACCCCATTTTGACACTAAAAATTAATAATTTTCAGTATTAAAGTAAGTGTTTAAAAAAACTATTACCTGCATTAATAAATACTCTAACATTTGTTTGTTTTTCTGATAACAAGTTCATTATAATGATTAAATAATAAATCCAGAGCATTATAAATCAAATAATAAAATTGTGAATAATACTCATAAAATTAAAATTAAATTTATTCACGCGAATCAAATGCGTTGGTTCGCTTTTTGAGCTCTGATTGTTTGCGCATTGTTTTGGTTCGCAAAAAGTAGAAACAGTCTGAACTACTAATTTCACTGAAGCGAAAAATTCATGAACCGACGCTTTCAATTCGTTCGAATAAATTCGCCTAGTAAAAACCAGGCTTAAAATGAATCTCTTCACTTTTTATGATATGGTCTTTTTCTTTTCATTACATTTGTGAGTGACAGCGCTCTGAGAGATGATTATAGGGCACTATATTAAAAACCTAATCCTCCATTTAAAGTGAGCCCACATTAAATCCTGCCAATCATAGTTTAAATGTAAACAGTGAAGCTCTTCACGCCAGTGTTTCTGGCTGTGAGTCAGTGTGTAGCATTTATGCCATTAATTAGAACTTACTACCCACTGACCTACATACGTAGGGTCGTTAGCTTAAAATCAAAACAATGGCAATACCTATTATTTTATGAACACATTATGTACATCAATAGTATGCCATAAATTTATATAAAATTGGAAATATTACATAGAGAAAATGAATATTATTTCTCAATGTGCAACCAAGGTCCTAATATAAAATATTTGAATACATTTCTTTTTAAACCAATTTTTAAAGAAGATTGTTTCTACTTGAATGTATCTTTTTTTTAAATTTTTTTTGTTTTTGTTTTTGCTAATTAAATTTCAAAAGGAAGAGGTTCTGGGGAGCTTACATCCCATAGATGCCCTTTTGGCATGCCACTGTGTCTATACATGTTGAAAATGCATACATCATAACTTATTGACCGATAGATTTCAAGCCTACTATTATACACAAGGCTAATAATATGTCAGCTTATATATACACAAAAGCTTCTATTATGATAAAATATAATTTAACGTACAAAACCAGAGAAAAGTACATTATTACAAATGCCAGGTCCCTTTCTACGATAAATCTTAATATTACACTTAAAAACAAATGCAAATATTTTGGACAATTTAGAGATTTTAGATTTATTATTTTACTGGTTATTATTTCACCTCAAACACTTTGGTTAATTAACAAAAATTATAATTTACGTATTATAATCAAGCTGAGAACCAATCAAATGTTGTCATTCATTGTAAAATCCTTTAACCTTACTGGAATAATCTAAATTTTCATGTATTATGTACAAATATTAAGAGCACATATGCATTTCTGAATTAGAAAATACAAGTCTCCCTGTAATTTTAATAAAGACCCTTCCAAACAAAGATCACCTCTAATAACAGACCACTTTTTGTTGGTCCCATATTAACAAATGTCTTTTATCTTTATTATTCTAATTAAAGACCAAAGCTGCTAAAGACCATGGACACCTCCATACCAAAAGTGGTCTTTAATTGGAGGCAGACCTGAAATCTTAATTCATCAGTGAGTACTGTATACACACCTACTGCATTAATAAATACATACTAAAATTGATTCATGTTCTTTGGATAAAAAATTCATTATTATAATGATTAAAATTATCAATCCATATCATTACAGATCAATTAATAAAATTCTTTGCACTTTAACACAATTGACAATAATACTCATAAATGTATAGTCTTTTGTGCTTCCATTGGCCTAATTTTTAAAGAGGTTTTTATGTTACTAGGTAAGACATTTTGTACTTTATTTTTGACACTTTCTGTGTACATACTTACTCTAAAATTCTTTTATGTTCTTTGGATAAACATTTCATTAGAATGACTGAAATGACAAATCCATATCATTATAAATCAATTAATAAGATTCTTTTGGACAAAATTGTCAATAATACTCATAAATTTGTAGTTTTTTGTAAGCTTCTAATGGCCAAATTTTTAAAGAGGTTTTTAAATAATACTGTTTTAAGGCATACCTTATTTTTAGCATGTTCACTGTACTCACTAACATGGATGAAAATTTCATTAAACAAACTTATATCATATTGCATAATTCTTCGGGGGGGGGGGGCACTCCTAAACAGATTATACATTTTTGTCTAAAGAAATCAATAGGAAATTATAATATTAAAATAGAATCTTAATTTACAAATTTTCTGTTTAAAAATACATTTAAGATTATTAAAAAGCCTATGGCAATCATATGTTGAGTTTTTGAAGCAAGTTCCCAAAATTCTAATTTAAACCTAAATTTGTGTGTTGTTCACAATTGTCAACATTTTCACAAGTGTACAAACAGTACTCTCTTTCGGTATCCCCTCCCTCCAATCTGAAAGTGTACAAAAAAAGTTGGTTTTGCAAAACCATTCTCCATTTTTTTGTGAAGTCAACTGAAAGCAATGTACTTGGTTGCTTAAAAATGAATATTACATCCTTGGTTACATTATAATTTTACCCTTATTTTATATATTGCATGTTATTTTGAATCAACGATTTTATGCATAATGTAACAGTGTACAAATTTGTCTACCCCCTCCCTTCTAGCATACTGTTTGTACACTTGTGAAACTGTTGATAATGTTCAACAACCCCTTAAAAAAACATATTATTTTACATATTAGTTTTTAAAATGTATAAAAATAAAAACTATATTGTTTTACGTTCATTGTTTTTCTTCCAAATTATTGAAATGCTAATACCTGTAAATGCAAAATTGCAGCTTAGTAAAATATTTGTGCCAAAATAGATGATAAAAACAACAGCGATTCTGTGATGGTAACATTGTACCTTCCTGAATTTAAATATTGCTTTCAATCATCAACTACTGAAATATAAACAGTGTTTTACAAATGAGTATATAAAATTTCTAATAAACTATCTTCAAAATATTAATATTTTAGTACCAAATCTATGAAAAGTGAACCTGAAATTTGTCTTTGATATTTTTGCTTCTTTAGTTTATATGAACATTAACTATAAATAGGTAGGAGAGGATTTTTTGAGATATATTGATATATTTAAAAAAAATATGAGGCTTGGGTAGTGTGCTTTCTTTTTGGAGGGAGGGGGGAGGGGAGAGATAGAGGCATTTTTTGCCAAGATGAAAGATAAGCACCGTAACCACTAAACCCGAGCATACACTGAGTGGTCTGACGGTCAGTTAATTGATTTTAACTATGTTTTGTTAGTACGTGTGACAATTCGATGCCTCCTAATTCTCGATGGGAGTCTGACGGATCGCAGATAAAAACGATTTGTAGCTGAAGCCTCATCGAGTTGCGGTTATAAAGAAGCATGCTATTGCTCTTGAGCAACCAACAGCCTACGCAGTGTACACTTGGCTTTCGCTACTACAACAAACGTACTGAATTTGCTTATTATTATTATTCCATATGGCTACTACTTCAAATATTAAGATACATTTTGTGACAAAGTTTAGTTTTGGTATATAATTTATAGAGGAAATTTAGCTAACTATTAAAAAAAACAATTAACATAATTATTTACAAATCAAATATCTTATATAGCTATAATAAAACCAAATATATTTTAAATATTAAATGAGGAAGCCCATGCTTACGGGAAGCTAATGCCCAGAGGTAGAAATTCCCAAATTACAGACCAGCAACAAATGCACCCAACCATCTGGACCTTTGCTATCTTGTATGTGATATGAACAAGGTGGAAACAATAGAACTATTCAAATTATTACTATTTTTTCATGAACGATTTACAAAAAAAAAAAAAAAAAAAAAAAAAAAAACCAAGGGTTAAAAAAAAAAAAACAAACAACCAAGGGTTCAGATATTGGTGGTAATAAATTTCATCAGAATTCATAGAAAGGGAATAAGGTACATATTATGCAATAACAAATAACACCACATTACTTAATAACAATAATATTTTGTTTTAATGTCATCGCAACTTATGACATTTAGCTATCCAACTTCATATCCAAAATATCCTTATGTTCCATTTTACTATCACTTGTCTGTTTGCGCAGTAAATCACTTGTAACAAGTCTGTAGAATAAGGTTACATTGACAACAAACATTATTATGAGACCGGTGCATGCAAGAGACACTAAAATGGTGGCAACACGGGTGTAGTTCATATGTAGCCACCACGACAACCAAAAGAACATACCGAAACGAAACAATATAAAAGTTATTATGTTGAAAATGTTGTTAACGAAATACACCAATGATGATTTCGGGATATTCATCATCAACATAATTTGTCTGGCGTGGAGGAAGATACTGTTTACCTCGGCTAGTAAGGAAACAGTTGCATACCCAATGTACTGTTGAATCACCAGCGTAAGTCCACAGCAGCAGAAAATCTACAAGAGAATTAAGAGAAATGTTTACCGCAATTTTATTATCAATTGTATCGCATAAAAATCTAGCCCAAATGTTGGTGACGTTATTTTACAAATATTTTTCTCACATGTACCTCTCACACTGCGGTATTCATAATAATACGGTAGCGCTATTCCATGAAGATCAGAGCAAATTTTATTTAAGTCTGTATTAAATTGAAGCCATAAAATATTTTGAAAACAGATGAAAACGAGGAAATGACAATATAAAATATAACATAATACAGAAAAACCAAACTACACTGCCCCGTTCCACTGCAATACGGCAGATGCAGAGCGCTGGGGGAAAAACAGATTTTAATATTTCTTAAATTATTTTGCCAGAGAGACTAAACTACTGATATTACATATTTGTTCTTTCTCTTTGTTGGCGAGGTACCTACCATACAATGGAGATGTCCTCTAAAAATGAGAACCGAGGTTGAGGTAGAAATGTTGTCTGACAATGATCTGAGATCAGTGCAAACTCGGCCATGGTAATAACAGATGACGAAACAGGACTTGTGTACACTTAAAAACATCATCAGTACCTTTGAAATCCTCTCTCTTACAAGTTGTCAATGCAGCTAACATGGGGTTTTAAAACTGCCAACCAACACTGATCAGCTGGCAGCACTAAGTTCTCTGAACTTGCTGCAGTAAATGGTCGAAGTCGAATTTAGATTCAAGTGAAAGTGAGTTACAATAATCAAGCCTTGACAAAAAAAGAGCTCTACAACCATGTGACAAAAAATCAGCAACAATGTGTCAATGAAATTCTGAAATTTACACCAATGTGGGATTTAAGGGTATTACAAATAATAGAGACGAGGAATGACATTGTCATTCTAAGTCGAAAACCACACAAGGACTATGGACATTAACTGTTGGATCAATAGTCTTGCCGCGTACAGTACCTGCAAGGTGTAACTGCTACAAGAAACTTCTTGTTATTAAAGCTCAGGGGCTCAATTTGCTACTACTATCCATACACTTGTGTTGTTTTTGTCTATGACTTGACAGCAGTTGATAACTTACAACAAAGTCACTTTAAAATTAGCAATAAAAAAATTTTTTTTCTTGATTTTGTGGATGGCTTTCTTTAGACATAAATTTCATTCACATGTACAGTATGCATAAAGGCCTATAATTTAAAGCAAATTACTTTTCTTAGAAAAAGAAGAAAATAACTCTAAATAAAGGCATTTCACAATTCCATTACATAAAAAATATATACTAGTGTTAATACTATCCCAACATGACATACATTTAAATGTCAAAGTTTTGAAGCACTTAACATTAAAGAAAATGTAAGTTCCCTTTTTCCGCATTTGTTTTACAAAATACATACACATTATACCATGTTTAGATACACACACAGACTTTAAAAAAAAAAACAATTTAAAAAGGAATGTTCAAATATTGGCGGTAAAAAAATCTCACAGAATAAAATACAGTATTTGGTAGTACAGTACATGTATGCACTAACAATAACATAAATATAACAAATCCCCAAAACATTGCATCAAAAATAAAATTTTATTATTTAGTGTACTGTGACTATCACCCTAAATTATGAAATTCCATCATTTTAATAATAATAATAACGTTAAACCGTAATATACAGCGTAAAATACTGGTGCTTAACATTTACAAAATAAATATATCCCATACAAAATTAATACAAACAACATCCAAATAAAAACATGAAGTTCGGATATTCATGGTACAACAAATATCAGAATAACTCCAATACATTATAAAAACTACATTATTAGAGTGAATGTCATCCCAACTTAATGTTAAACATATTCTGTAGTAGAAAATGCCAGAACTTTGAATTGCAGAACAATAACAAAAATAACTTTTCCATATTTTTCGTTGAATTTTATAACATATTGTATACTATACCCTGTAATATAGGCCTACCCTGTAATATAGGCCTACTCTCTACTCACATACACATAGCTATTTTTTTTTCACAAGCAAATCCAAATAAAATAACCAGGTTTAAATATTAGTAACAACCAACCAGCAAATTCCCAGCTACTAGCCTAACAAAATGTCATTGGGTTCCTCGTCATGATCTTTTTTGCTCTTGCTGGTCTGTTTGCTTAGTAAATCGCTTGTGATCAGTCTGGAAAATAAGCCAAAGTTGACAATGTGCATGACTACAAGTCCAAAGCCAGCAACAGCAATTAAAAAGGTTGGCATACGGACATAGTTTACATATAACCACCACGTTAACCAGAAGGACGTACCAAAACGTAACAAAACAAATGTTATTATGTTAAAACTGTTGTTAACAAAATACATCATTGACGATTTCGAGATATTCATCATCAACATAATCTGTCTGGAGTGGAGGAAGATGCTGTTAACCTCGGCTAGTAAGGTAACAGCTGAATACCCAATGTACTGTTGAATCGCCAAAGCTACTCCAACACCGCAGCAGAACTACAAGAAAAGAAAATTAAGAGAAATGTTTACCACAACTTAATTATCTGTATCTCAAGGAAACTATTCTTAAACTTTGGTAAAGCTATCTTTCAGATTTATTTTTTGAGCAAATGCACTTAAAATGCAACCAAGCCATAAAAGAAAATTGTACTATAGGTAATACTGCCACCATTAGTGCTGCCACCACCACCAATACCACCATCATTAATAAAATATTGTACTACAACTAGTTTTTTTGCAATTTTTAAATACATTTATTTTGCCAAATTTCTACCTACTATACAATATGAAAATGTCCACTAAAAATGATAAGTGAAAAGTTGAGAGGTGTTATCTGACCCTGATGAGATCAGTGCCAACTCAGCCATGGTAATGACAGACAAGGAAACAGGACTTGGGTACACTTAAAACATCATCAGTAACTTCGAAAACCCTCTCTCTTACAGGTTACAAATGCAGCTGACATGGGGTTTTAAAACTGCCAACCAACACTGATCAGCTGGTAGCACTGGGTTCTCTGAACTTGCAGTAAATGGTCAAAGTCAGACTACAAATTCAAGTGAAAGTGAGTTGTAATAATCAAGCCTTGACAAAACAAGAGCTCTGATACTCATGTGACAAAAATTGGCAACAATGTAATTTTTTAAATTTATACCAATGTAGGAGGGTATTGCAAATAATAGAAATGAGGAATGTCATCGTCATTGAAGAGTCTATCAACAGCAGGACTCAATAATCTTGCCATTACCTGCAAGATGACAGTACTGTACAAACGGTATGGTACTGTATTCACCTGCTGCAAGAAGCACCTTGTTAAGCTCAAATGCAACAATGTCCAGCTAAAATTTCTACTACCCAGTGGTAAGGAATAAAAAATATATTTTTATATGTCTGTTGATTTAACAACCATACTGTCTTCATTCAACTATTTGCGTACTGTTTGTGTTAACTTTTTATCACAATAACATTCAACAATAGCAATAATAATGATAACATAAATTCATGTGCTGTTTTATTGTACAGTAAGTTATCCAACTACCATATTACTTTTCCCATTGAATTAGGCCCATGAAACAAGATATACTTCCCAGTGAATTAAATTAATTAAGTTCAAACATTTTTGACACAATTTTTTTTTTTAAATTTCAGTGCTTATCAATGTTTCATATATATGTATTGAAATAAGGAAAAAAGAATACAATATGCCCTCCCCCTGTTTAAAAAATCTGGATCCGCCAATGTTCAAAGACTAATTAAAAATGAGTTACGTTCTATGACAAATGTTTGTTTGGATATCCTCATGATGCTTGGAATACATCCTGATCGGGGAAGCAATGTTGTGGTTGACGGATTTCAGGCAAAATTTCCAAAATGTAGAATTTCACTTTGAATGTGGCATGGTGATAGGATTTTAAAATTTATCGTAGTATTTCATACCAAATTGGTGGCCTTACAATTTACAAAAAGGCATACCGGTAACTCTTATTCGTAATTTTGTTGTTAATACAGGTAACTCACAATCACATGGATTAAAAAAACCTGGATTTCGCTATGATGGAAGAACAGTAATGTATTGTAATACGGTGTATTTTTTAATAATATAAAATGGAAAACAGATTTGAAAATAAATTAGATGGCTACATTGCATACTGTACTCTTTGTTTCTCTTTTTTTTATTAAAAAATTTTCGTCTTTGGAAGTTGATTGCAACTTTACAAAACATACAGTACATGAAGTAATATTATGGTAGCTTGATGCCTATCAAATAACTAATACAAATTTACCAAAATTCGTCAAATATCTGTGATTTTCCCATTGGGGCCTTAGGCGGCCCCTGATCCTCCAGCCAAGTAAGGCTCACTTCGCTCCTAGCCCCCCCACCCCCCGTCAGAGCCTCTATCCCCCACTGTTGGGCACTGTTCTGGCGCCATCACTGCCACTAAGTCTACTTCATTTCCACATACCAGTAAAAGAAAAGCAACAAAAGCTCCATGTTCAGATATTGGTGGAAATATAAATCTTAAGTACAGAATATAATATCCCAATTCATACATAACAAATATATAGTGCGAATGTTATCCTAACCATATTAATTTGTTTGGGCTATTTTGGCCATGTAACAAAACATTTTTAATATTGCGCACTGTATGAAAGGCAAAAAATGAACAGATTGAGCGTGCTGCACAGCGCAAGGTTTGAACGATTTCATTATCCGAAAAGGGTATATAACTAGAACCCTGCGGGCGTCAACGTTCCTATGCATGATGCATGTTTTATTTTCAGGCAATATGAGGTTGGGTAGATTTTGTGCTGTGGTGGTTTACCTTGAAAAGTTTAATTCTTTGCATTTGAATATTGGGAAAATGAATACCATACAGTACTTAGACAACAGGTATAGGCCTAAATAAATCGCTTATTATTTTTAATCTTATCAAGCAACTGGGGGAGCTAATCAAAAGCAAAAACCCATAAGAAGGTGACTGAACCACCATTAATGAACTTCATGTCGCGAGGTAAAAACTTTTTCTGACGCATGCACAATTTCACTCTAAATGTCCACACACACACGCAAAATGTGATTGCAAGAATCACGTCGCTATATAAAAATGCACTTTTTTAAACAATCAATCATTAGTGAACACTATTAAAATAAATTCGTAATCTAAGCATAATACTGTAGAAATAAAATAAGTTCACTATCAGGCATACAGTATACACTTAATGAATTTTAACCAGTCTTTGATACAGCAGGTAGGGGCCTACCATATTTTCTTCAGTACAGAAAATAGAATGGAGGTGTGGGCCTGGGCAGTTTTAAACCTACTTTATTATGGGTTCTAGCCTCCTTAATAATAAAACATTTCTTTTACATTTTGATATCAGCATAATCTGTATTTTTTAAGCTTTATTGCAATCCTTTTTCAAATGGATTACCACTTTACCTTGGAAAAGATACAGCCATGTGACTGTTAACGCATTGAACAAGATAGGCCCCCTCAGTTTTCGCATGATTTCAGAGGTCGACTTCTTGAAAGGCTTTGATCTAGGATTAAAAAATGACAAAAGAACATTTTGTCCAATCAGATTTACTTTTTATATGACTGATCGCAGTAAAATTTGCTTTCTGTTTCCGCTTTTAACCAAAGTGATCAAATTGGTATACAAAGTCATGACGTAATAAAAGGCCTCCTCATACATGATACAGTACACTAGCTCAAATCCCGCTGAAAACACACAAATACCGCTTATACTTTCATAATTCAACCCAAAAATAACAAGGCTATATATATTTGGGGGAAAAATTTGTAAATTGTTTGCAATAGCTATATAGAGTGAAACCTATAAACAGTTTCAACCTAATTTATCCAACCTTTAGTTTTTGAGTCAGTTTTTGTAGTAAAAACATTTTTGAAGAAGCGCAATGGTTAAGAGATAGGGTGATTTTCACTGTGGCACGTTAAGTGGACCAAACAAATTGATATGTTATGACATACATTACACAAATATCAAAGTTTTAAAGCACATCGCATTAAACAAAATATAAGTTCTTCATTTCTGCATTTGTTTTAAAAATATTACAAAAACTTAAACATTTTAAATTTATTCAAAATACTACACATTATACCCTGTACATAAACACACAACTAAGACATTTTCATAAAAAATTTTTCAAACAAGTTCAGATAAGGGCTATAAAATAAATCTCACAAAACACATACAGACAGAATTCGGTTGTAGTATGCTCTAACAATAACACAAAAAACATGCAACATGCATTTGATTAATAATAATGTTAAACTTATACAATGCAAAATGCCGGCTCCTCGGTGCACTTAACAGTGCAGTGATGAATGCAGTGATAACGGTTCGTTCTTAATTTGATTCTCTGTTAAATTGTTACTGGTTTATGTTTTAGGATAGTTCATAGGTTAGTTTTCTTCTGTTCTTTTTTATTTTCTTTATCTCTAAGCATTTTGCTATTTGTTAATTATGTAAAGGTATCATCTCTTTCCATTTCCATTAAGAAAATAAAACTCCGATAAAAAAATGTATATAAAGTCCAAATAATAACAGGAGGTTCAAATATTGGCAGTAAAAAAAGTATCAAAATAATTCCAAAGTATACATAAAAAATACATTATTAGAGTGAATGTCATCCCAAACAGTGGAAGTACAAACTTTAAAGAGCAAAACAATAACCAAGATACATTTTCACATTTTTTTTGTTAAATTTTATTACCGTAATATGTTCATACATAACTGTACCTTGTAATACCCTGAACTCATATACACACTATTTTTTTCACATACAACTTAACAACTAAAGCTAGTTAAATAACCAGGTTCAGATGTTGGTGGCCACTAACCACCATTAGTCTGGCAAATTTCCAGCTAGCTTAACAGTTATTTAGGTTCCTCATCACGATCTTTTTTGCTAATTGCTGGTCTGCTTAGTAAATCACTTGTGATCAGTCTGGAAAATAATACGAAGTGGACAATCATCACGACACCGACTACATAGCAACCGACAGCAATTAAAACGGTGGGTATACTGACGTAGTTTTTGTAAAACCACCAAGTTACCCAGAAGGACATACCAAAACGAAACAAAACAAATGTTATCATGTTAAAAATATTGTTAACAAAATACACTTTTGATGATTTCGAGATACTCATCATTAACATGATCTGTCTGGAGTGGAGGAAGATACTGTTAACCTCGGCAAGTAAGTGAATTAGTGAAAACCAAATGTACTGTTGAATCACCAGTGTTATTCCAGAACCGCAGCAAAACTACAAAAAATAAAGAGGAATGTTTACCGCAACTTTAAGCCTATTATCTGTATCTCACAGAAAAATCTGGCCCAAAACATTGGTGAAGCTATCTTGCAGGGTTTTTTTTATCGTGCACATGCACTTAAAATGCAACCACAGCATCTTAGATTTTTACTAACTACTGTACCAAAACCACTACTGATTTTCTAGCATTCTTAACATTATATCATACATATTTTGCCACCTTATACTAAAGATCTATATTGATAAATCTGTTGAAAATGTAAAATTGTCAGTTCCACATCTAAAGCAGTTCTTAACTGCCAGAGTCAATGGGGAGAAAGTGCCTTGAAATTCAGGTGTTGGTAGCCTCAGCCAAGCCAATTCTTACTTCCTATAAAGCGTGCAACAAGGCGGAGTCTATTGGGAAGCCTGAACGTCAAAGAAGGATTTCAACAGTAAACTATTGCCTGGAATAACAGCTTGACAATCCTGCCTTTCTGACTTGGTCACAGCAATGTATTCACCTGTCAGAAGTCTGACTATGACTGGGCATTCCAGAAAGCACAGGATGGTGGCTGCAAACTGTTCAAAAATAGTATGTAGTACTGTACATCATACGCCGATTTAAACTAAAATCTAATAGTGACACCAACATTTGGTCTTTTTCTGCTATTGGCAATAGGAAGATAGGAAGTGTGTTGTAATTAAAAAGTAATACAGTAGAACCTCGATTTTACGTATGGTACAGGACCAGAGTAAGTACGTAAATTGATGGATTTGTAAAATTAAAGTTGTGTTAAATTTGTGGTGACCTTTGATACGTATGTACTGCAACACTCAATAAACGTATGTTATGAACGATGTTACAAATATAACCATGTGTTTATTAGTATTATTCCCCACTTTAAGATGTCATAATAAAGTGTACAAATAAAACCATGTGTCTAGTGTATTAATTCATCCCATTATATCTTACTTAACTAAGAACAGAAAATAATGTAAGATTACCTATACAAAAAGGTGCAACTTAGGAATTAACCTTCATATTTATTCTAATCAACAGAGCTGCGGTGTTGTCTGGGCCTGATGAGACAAACTAAAAGCATGTGCACTGCACTGGGCGAGCCAACCACTTCATATGCAAAATTATGACTACCCAGCTATAGTAAACTTTGTGTAGAATTCACACAAAGCTAAATAGGTAAGAACTTATTTTGAGCACCGGCGGACGTTAGTTCATCTCGCTCAGTCCACATGGTTTTAGATTATATCAGTGCATTAATTAGACACTATCATTAATGCTGATGTTGAATGCAAATAATTGCATATGGTTTGTTTA
Organism: Anneissia japonica; assembly: GCF_011630105.1. Classification (NCBI taxonomy): domain Eukaryota; kingdom Metazoa; phylum Echinodermata; class Crinoidea; order Comatulida; family Comatulidae; genus Anneissia; species Anneissia japonica. Next base: position 76,239 of record NW_022726568.1, read on the forward strand.
TTGTTATAGTATTGAAATAATAAACAGAGAGAAACTAACAAATTTCTTTTTACATTATGGTGGCCCTGAAAAGGGCTGTTTGTTGTATTAAAGTATTTTGGGGTTTTTGATGACGTCATCGTCCGTACGAGGCATACGTAAAACTGAGTGTCCGTACTTAGGAACGTAAAAACAAGGTTCTACTGTTAGTGCAATTCTAGTAACATGCTTCCTTCAAATTTATCTCTAACAGGGTCCAATTGATCTTTTTTATTGGAAGCCTTTCATACACAACAGGAAAAAGGCTTTAGGCCAACATTTAACTGTGAATATTAATTTTCCTACTTACGGTAACATGATGGAGAAGAATAGCCCATGATTCTGCAAGCCTCCTGTATGTGATATTGTCAATAAAATCATACACAAAATAACCTGAAATAAAAAAATGGAAACAATTATTAGTAGTCTGGTGAGTAGAAAAATTTAAAGCCTTTTCCTTACTATAAAGTTTTCAAAATACAGGCATATTAATGTCACATCACAAGGACACATCCAGGATTGCAATTGGGGGTGCAGGGATGTGCAAAAAATTAACTAACTGGGATTAGGGGGCAGAGCAATTTGTTTTGCAGCTTTTATTTTTCAAATAATGGCCTAATGATAGATTGCTGGTAACAATTTTTAATGATTCCCTTTTAATCTCTATTCAGAAAATAACAAATTTTTTATTCAGTGCATTTTCGACTGTCTTAAAAATGTGGACATTATCTATGGGGTGGATCTGCAAGGAGAATGCAGACTGTGCAATCGCAACCCACTAAATTGTATTAAGAAAAATACTTGCTGCATTGTATTGTTGATATATTATTTTTATCACTAAAAATATAGTACTGGTAAGATTTTAAAAGCAGGAGAGTGCAATTTCTGGGCAACTTATAAGGTCCGTACTCTCAAAATTGTTCTTGACCTCAGCCCCAAACATGGTGGGGCTGAGGTGGTATGGATTATCACGTACCCCCTACCGCCAAATCCTACATCCACCCCAGTTTCCTATTCGCATCGCATTGCGTATCACTCCCATACATGGGACGAAATAATAATAATAAATTACATGTGGACAAAGCTCTATAACAAAGTCTGTGATTGTTGGATGCTTGACAAAAATTGTTACGGTACAAATACTCTACAGTACAAGGTCATCAACACATTTTTTTCTGGACTTCATTGCAAAACTGACTAAATTTATACCATTATAAGCAGATGAACAGCATTTCTATCAAACTTTAACAGAAAGACAATGTGCTATTGTACTGTATTAATTCTTATTCCAGCCCTTTGGCTAAAACACAAAGGGAATAGAGATTGGAATTGAATAGGGAAAGAAAAGATCTGAAAGGATTTCCATGGTTTGCAGCACACAAACATTGGCAACCACCAGTTTACAGTTAAAGCTAAGTTCTCTCAGTAATACCGGTCGGCCTACTGGCCTTCGTCTTTCTCTAGACAGCAAGATAGAGTCAAGGTTTTATGAAATGGGCATTTGGTTTATTTTATTTTATTTACTGCCAGGAAAATCAATACAAAAATCAAAATTCAGTCGACAAAAACGAAATCTGAGGATTACCCTTAAGCGAACTTAATCACTACCTAAAAGTTCTCCAGTGAACATAAATAAACAAAAAAAAAAAAAATATTACAAACACAAATATTAAAAAGGGGAGTTTGAAATTTCTTTTTATACTGTATCGTTTACAGTGAATTTTCATGTTTTGCTTTTGTATACAGTACGTGTGACAATTCCTCGTTCAATATTCTGTAGATTCATGTTAGTGTAAAATTGTTATTTTACAATATTTTAATCGACATAAATAGGAACTCAAAAAATTCCCTTAATGGTACAGTATTAGGAAAAAACTACATTTAAATAATATAAATATAATATAATAATATAATATAAATATTTAACAAATCAACCACAGCAAAAAATGGCAATAAAATGTTGTTCCGGCACTGGGTTTCATTTGATTCATTTCTGTTTGATCATCTTATTGGATTGGAATTTTCAAAAATTTAAATGTCATAAGCGTGCACTACCCATGTGAAATCTAATAATTACTAAAATTATTAAAAAAAATAATGCACAAAATGTCTATAGATAACCATTAAAACCAGGTAAGTTAGCCACAATTATTCATAAAAATCTGGTAGCATTAACATTCATTAAATCATTATAAATTACACCTTTTAATATTATCACTAAAACATTAATATAGGTAAACTTAGGCAAAATAAAAAGAATAATTAGCTTATCATGCCTGCCTACATGTCTTCTATTGTATTGGGAAATTGTTTGTACTGTATTTCCACAATCATGTAATTTACTTTGAATATCAATGCACCAGCAAACAATTCAACCTGTATTATACAAGGGTGACACTTGGCTTTAGCAAAATAGAAATAAAAAGTCTACCTGCCCTATCAGTTTTCCAGCCTTCATAAGATAATAAACTAATAATAGGTATCCCAATGAAACCCGTTTTGCGTTACCACAGTCCGGAAATATTCATGAAATTTGATGAAATGACATGATTTTGATGTTGAGAATAAAATACTCATTGTGAATGTATGTCAATAAAAATAAGATATCTTGAAAGAACTGGCTTTATTCTTTACCTGTCTCTTATACACATCTAGATGTGTATAAGAGACAGACCATACAGATCAATAAACACTAATCCGCGACAAAATAAAAATCAAGAGTATTTGTAACGATTGAATATGTAGCATAAATGCATTCATATAAACACAACTTACTATTCTGACCAGACTGACCTCCATTACTGGAATTAGACCCTAGAGGTCTGTTCTGTGGCTTGATAAAACACAGAGCAAAAGTTGACAGTTTTGGCGGCATTAGTTTGATAGACTATTTACAATCGTTGAAACATTTGCGAAAAATTGCCAAAAAATGCAGAGGGACCATACTCGTGGGCCGTTATTTTAAAAACCACATTGCAGAGTGTCCCCAAAAAAAATAGACACATAAAACCCTATGTGATCTACCAGATTGGTGCAAATTAGATGTTTTCTATGATTATTTTTGAAGTTATGGCCCTCCAAAAATGCTCAAAATGGCAATTGATGAAAAACGCCGTTTTTTAACCGTTTGACCCCCATTTTTGGCAACTTTGATGGGCCATAACTTTTGAACGGTATGTTGGATTTCATTCATTTAAACTGGAAAGTGATCAGTGCAGTAAGTTCTGCATATTAAATGAAGAGAGAATTCACAATAATGAATTTGAAATTTCTCATTGGGATACCTACTAATAATTTTTTCGTTAGGCCTTAAGTTAAGAAACAGTAGTATAATAAATACCGGTAGGCCTACTGTAATCAGTTGAGCACAATGCCTCGCCTCTTATGGCATCTTTAAAGAACAATTGTTGTTTCTATTATAGGCAAGGCAAAAGTATTACTTTGAAATGTGTTGATAGTTGAATATAGGCCACGACCCTGACTGTGACTGACAGGAAGTTAGTGTGGGACTACCACAAAGATTACTAGTACTCTATAGGAAAGCCCTTTTGATAACATCAAAAACCACAATATTGCATGCCTACAGGAAAACTGTCTTCATGACATCATTCCATTGAAAAAACATCTAGTTTGTGAGCATTGTAGTTTCTTTATGACCTTCAATTTCTTGTATAGGCATACCATGCATAAATTTACACATCCAGTATTAAAGCATTGTTTGATCAGTCTGTGGTATGAGTTATCAGTCCACAGTTGCCTTTGGCTATTAGTCTAACTACTAGAAATTGCAAATTGCAAGTGAAGTGCTGCGAAGTACAACTGCATATAAATGTTCTTCGAACAAAATTATTTGTGCGAGTCAAGTGAAAATAACGAATAATAAAAATATAACAAATAATATGAGACACGACCCATTGTCTATATTAGAACAGCGTTGGTATCGTGTACAATAGTGTTTTGCTGCAGCGACATCTCGCTGATGGCGACTCGCTGCTGCTGGCGATGACTCGCTGCTGGCGATGACTCGCTGCTGGCGAATCGATCTGCGCATGTGTATAAAATGGTATTTATTACCGAAAACACTGTGTATGCCCGTCTACAACAAGCGTCGCCTAAATGTAATAATTAGTACGTTGAAATAGGCTAGTAAATAAGTTTAACTGGGTTCGTAAATAATATTGGCCTCAAAATATTGTGGCTGAGACATGGGCCGATTAAACGTAGAAATAGGAAACCTAGAAATATAGTAAAAACGCTGGATAGTCGCGACATGCGGACGTTGGTACGTGTAGGTTAGTCTTCAAACATCGCCTAAAGTAATTGATTTTACCCGGCAGAACAAAAGAAGGAAACTCAGCTTTTCAGTTGTCTTAGGCGCTCGTTTTTTGACAAACAATGACCTTTCAGAGGTCAAATTGCTGTCAAGAATAGGAATTGGCTGCTTCGCAGCAATTATAGTACACTTTATTGTCATTCACAATGTGGGTGTAAAAACAACAATCCTAATCCTATTTTTTTTTTTTTTTTTCAAAAAATATTGGAATGAAAAACATTTTTTTCAGCGCCTAAAATACTGTGTTTTAAAACATTATAGTGAATATGAACTTTATGAGAAATATGCTTCATATCCTCACACCTAACAACCAGTAACATTTTGCCCAGGCTCAGTGTTCTTATATTGTAAATTTCCTGCTCAGAATTTTCTTATTTTGTTATTATTTTACTTTTCAAAGATTATTGGACAGCAGTATATTATTGTTACTACACATATACACCTTTTTTTTTTTTTTATAAGAACACATTTTATAACTTAGGGCACTAAGGTTGAAGTTGCTTAAAAATTTGAAAAAACAGAGCAAATTACAGGGAACATTTTCATTTCAAAATTTTGATTAGCAATGTTTGCTAATGAAATTGAAAATTGAGTAGCAATATCACATTTTTGAATAGCATTTTTTCCCCAAAAATTATCATCAAACTATAAATATGATTTTACAACATTCAAAATCCATGCAGGCTTCCAAAAAGAAATTCATTCAAAAAAAGCCCATGATGAAGAAGTCCCACTACTTTAAGACGATGAAGATGAACAGAACACTGCAATTTATATTAGTTAAGAATTTTTTAGACAATAGAGTAAATTTACATTTTAAATTTAATATTCTTTGTTTTGTATGTATACAATATTAATTATTGAAGTATCAATGAATGCTGTTTATTTGGAATAATCTATGTGAACATAGAGAAAGAACTTCCTTCTCTATGATGTGAACAATAAAATTAATAAAGTATATAGTGATGTTACAAAAATACAAGCGTTATTTTTTACCACCACGAATAATGGGGATGAGTTGACTGGGCCACGGACGACTGGGGATGAGTTAACATTGATAACAATGATAGGACAATAATGTTATCAACAGAACAAAAATGTCCTGATTATATTGTAAAGGAAAGTTAAGGTTGAGTTGATCAAGTCAAAAGTTCATATTAGGCCTACTGTACTTGGCCGTGGTCAACCGACACCGAGGAATGTAACTTGATTCACTAGGCCTATTTTTTGTGTGGCAGACTTGCTTGACATTGACAGAATCAATCATTAATCGGCACAACATTACAGCAGATTACAGCTCTCTTGAAACCAGCAGTACTTACTTACCTGATTGAAAACCATTAATGCTAAAAAGAATCTTGCATGCTGGTTCTATTTAATAAATTAAGTACAGTATTTATAAACGAGAGTCAGGCCTAGCACTACCCTATCTAATCGTCATCTTGTTTATAATGCTGACAGGTTCCCAGTTGATAAGCTTCACTGCGCACCATTTCAAAACGTCGACAGACCATATACCACGAGGTTGGTTTGAGAGTGAATCGAATGCGGCGGTGGGCGGAAGGCCGTTCAAAGAGAAGAGCCTGTCGGAGTATTCTTTGATTTTCTTCCGATAGCACTGACGAGCGTGGATAATTTTCACAGTAAGTTGTAACCTAGCAACAAAGTTTCCTGGTCTGAGCGTAGAGCAAATTGCTCTGATTGAGGAATACCAGGGATAAGTGAGATGTAATTTCACTTATCCCTGGGAATACAGAACGATTGTTTAGTATTAATAGTAGACATGGTTGTGGGTTATTGTGTTATTGAAACTCCCATACCGCAATGTATAGGCGTTAAAATAAAATTTTGTTTTTAGAGAATTTTGATTTGTATTTCATTGATATTTATTTTCGATTTTGTATTTTTGTTCTCTTTTAAATGTTTTATAACTGTAAATGTTGCTTGTATTATTGTTATGGATGCACCGCCCTCGTGGCTGAGTGCCACTGATGTAAAAGTGTAATTTCCTAATAAATTATTATTATAATGGTTATTAAGACGAGTTTATGTTACTTGACCTTGGTAACAGACATGCGCAGTTGAAACCGTCCAGAGGCTTATTAGCAGAATGCATATCAGCGATTTTGTGACATGTGTTCGCACGTCGTAAACGAGGTCATTGCCTTTGAGCTCAAGTGAGAGTGAGTGAATGATACGTTGAAGCATGGTTGAAGTGATTGAAAAACAATACAAACACAATGAGAAATATTTTATTGAAAACGAATGACAACTAAACATGTAAGTTATAAAACATTCGGAGGCCTACGTCTGGCTAGGCCTAGAGTAGTGTGAAAAACAACATGCAGGGATGAGGCTTTTCTTGGTTCGCAATGTTGTGCGACGCGGTTTTGTAATTGCGTAGCAATTGTTAATTATTGTGTAGCTATTTGCGATGCGATACTGGCGAATATGTTCCCTGAATTATTAATGATTAAAAAGGTTTTACATTCACTGTAAAATTCTTTTGGCCTTACCTTTCCTTGTATCTTAACTTACGTGAAGTAGGTGTTACTCTATGTATCCCCTTATAATAATTCAGTACAGTAATAAATCTCTTGTCATGCCTTCCCTCATTAATCAATTAATTGAGTGAAGAATATTATTTAATAAATAACTAATAATGACAATTTCAATTTCATACTCGGCTTTTGCCTCTGTTCTCTGGAACACTTTTTCTTCCACATGGTTTTTTAAATGAATTTTAGTTCGCTGTTTTTTGGTGACGTCTGTTTTGTGTTTATTGCGACCCCTATGTAAATAAATCCTGTATTGGGATTTAGAGGGTTATCCCAGATACTGTACCAGCATAGATGACTAGTTTTCTCAATTTTGTTTCTTTGTTTTCTGATTTTGTGATGTTATTAAGTTGATATCAAATAAATCAAATCAAATCAAATCAAATAATTTTGTATGTTTCAAAGTATACCCTAAAATAAAAACAAAATAAGAACATTTTGAGCCAGAAATTGGCAAAAAAAAATAAGAACACCGAGTCAAAATAGGGGACAAAAATTTTGCTGGTTCTTATTAAGAGAAAAACGTGCATGGTGGTAAAATTTAAAGACCAAAATAATTTTAATGTCACTCAAAATTAGCACCTAGACAGTATATTTTGTTGATATTCTTTTTAAACATTAATAGTTTACTGTTTGATTTACTGTTAGCTTGGTTTGTTGTTTTTCTAGTCCTTTTTAAAATAAATCTTATTTGACATTTTACCAGCCTCAATTTTTCCTTATTTTTAAAGCAATTTCAGCCTCAATGTTCTTATGTGTGTGTATTTTTTAAAAAGTGTGCGTGTCAATGCTATACAGGACACAGAAGGCACTTGCTGTATTATGTGATAACTTTCCTACAAGGATACCAGAACAATGGTTGCTAGGACACAACATAAAAGAAAACAAAACACCATTCATGAACTGTCTTGGGAAAATCCAATGTTTTGTTGCAAAACTTTAAATAAAGCCACAGGTTTTTGTTTGTACACCTTTGCTTCAACTGCATCATTAAGGGGTAATCTGTTTTGTATTTGCCAAGATGGTAATATCGAAGATGAGATTCATTTTCTTTTGTTTTGCAAGTTATATACTGATTTAAGAAAAACATATCTCCCATCATATTATATTAATTTTCCAACAAATGAAAAATTTTATCAAATTATGTCATCAAAAAACAGTAATATAATTAGAAAAGTATGTGTATTTATTTATCATGCATTTAAGAGAAAGGAAAACAAAGAAACACGGGTGTATTAATGAAATTTATTTAAAGTACGGTATTGTCACAGCACGCTTATTTAATTTGTAATAATTTTGTTTTACAAGGGGCCGGAGGCCTGGATTTTGATGAATAAATTCCCTGTATGGGGAGCATGAAACGCAATCTGTTTTAAGGAATACCCCAATTTAGGGGACATTTTTTTTTGTCTGTGAAGCAAAAGAAAATAAATAAATTTTCACACTACGGCCAACCGCCAATGGGGGCACATTTTTTTAGGTATAGTAGAACCCTTTACGTACGGGACGGGCCCAGAGGCGTTCGTAAAAATCATTCGTACGTAAAATCGGGATTGTGTGAAATTCCTATGTATTTACACTACTGATATGCTAAGCTGGGCTAGGCTAGGCCTGGAGTTAAATTTTGTTGGATTGGAGCCAAGACTCCAACTTGCGCTCGAAAGAAATTCGAAATAACGATCATAATAATGTACAGTACTATACATACTTGTTAATGTGTATAACTAAACTTTATTCTCTCTTCCTCAGGAAATAATATGACTTATCTTCTAGCTTACGAAAAAACACAGCCCAGCAGGCGCCGCAACAGGGCGAGTAATGCAACAACGCTTTTCACTCGAACCATGTGCTTGTGGCGTCAAGTAAATACCCTGTACAGAATAACCCAGAAACCATGGGGTTCACAACTTTTTAAAATAGCGCAGATTTGCTGTAGACACGGTGCTTGGACTTTATTTTTGTATGCAATACGATTGTTTTACGTCTGCATTTATGAAATGAATAATAAAGTTAAAAAGAAAATGTGGGTGTCAGTGTCTTATTTTATGGGGGAAATAATGAAATGGAAGATTAATGTTAGATTTGATAAATAAAATCCATTCATAATTAGGGGGTACATTAAATTACGATATGAGGGTGGTGTATTCAGAGATGAATAAATCATGCGCCTATCGATATGCTGACAACTTATGCATTGGGCGGAGTTTTCTCACGCCTGCAGACATGAAGTATGATCGCCGTGTTGCGAACTATATGCGTTTTGCATTTAAGTAGAGATCGGTGATAGTGTACAGCAAACTGTCTAAGACCGAGTGAATAAACTCCAGCCAGCACCTAACGATTAATACTTGACATGGGTGTGTGTTTTGTTCATGAAATAGGAACTTTATTTATAACAACAATGACATGATTTTAAGTTCGTAAAATCAGGAATTCCTAAAATCAGGGTTCGTAAATGAGGGGTTCTACTGTATTTATAAATGATTATTGGTATGATTATTATTGTTGTTGATTTCAGGGACCAGGTGTAAATAAACACAATCAAAAGGATTGATAGTTGGCCTGAAAGTGTACGATTCTACTAACTGTACATACTGTAAACTTACCATACATCATCTTTTATCTTCTATCTACCAGTAAGTGTTTAGGGAAGATAGTGTGTATAAGCAAAATTATCGTTTTTATCGGCAAGGTCAAATTAAAAGGTTATCACAAATACCAGTTATGAAACAATTTAGTGATGTTTGATTGGTCCATTCTCATACAATAATACTGTATAGTACTATTCAAATATGCTTTTGTGGAGAATGGCAAATGTTTATATCATTAATAGTACGGTACATGTGTTTTTACAAAGAAATATTATCATCAATCAATGTATTGATGTATGTATTCTAAATTTATAATCAATTATGAGTTTAGGTCAAAGTCAAAATGTTTCATAACCAAAAGTTATGAAACAATTTAGCGATAACTATTTAAGGGTCCATTCTCATATTATCCAAATATGTTGTTAAAACACATACAAAGTATTTGAAGTTTAAGATAGGGCCTACTATTATAAGTGTCAAAACCAAATATATGTGAACAAATTTGTTGATGTCACACTTAATGCGAGAAATTTCATACAATTTTTTAGATAATGTGGAAGATCATTTTATGTACAATGAAATTATTGAAATACTTACAAAAATAAAATTATCTTTATTAAACTATTGTATAGTACTGTAGTAAGGTCTCAATTGCAAATAAACTTTAACATGAAAAAAAAAATTTAAAACAGGCTACAAAATGATCCTACTGTAGGTCCTCAGGGCAGTACTTGTGTCAGTGATTTCTAATTGCCATCTACAAGGGACAAATTTAGGGTTTAATTGATTAAGCCTGGCATGTTCTATTGCATGGGAGGGCATAAAAATGGGTCAGAGGGTCAAAGTTAATTTTTGTTTTAACACCGGTTGCCGCACCTAATGTAAACTTAGACGTTTCTAGTGCCCTTCCAAAAAACCATTATACACTGCTTTTATACCACTTTATGCTTAGTTTTAATATACATTTTACAGATAATCGATGTCTGACCAAAAAAACAAGGTCTTTCCAAGCCAAAGATGATTTGAGGGCCGCACAAATAGGGTTTTTAATTCACTGTCGGGCCACATCACTTTGCCCACCTGTGTTGTATTGCAAAAATTCATAGCCAGTACTTATGAACATGAATGAAGGGAATTTTTACAGATGGGACGTTCTGATAAATTATTCACAGGACCTAAAAAAAGTAGTAAAGTATAAATACTGGACTGAGATGAAGACTAATGCTAAAATGGAATACACTGTAATTAGGATTGATTATTGCTTTAAAAATAGTGCATGGCTAACCATTTTTTAAAATGTTTAATTCAAAATTTCTCATCTAATGTAAGGAGTATATATTAGCCTGCTTTATATTGACTGTGAAAAATCAACTTACCTATTGATATAGCTACTAAACATTCACATACTGCAGTGTGCTTATAAATGAGATCGTCAAACATTTCTGGTGAATTGTAAATGCTGTAAAACAAAGAAATGTAGATACTGTAAATTTCAAAAATAGCATTACAACATACCGTACTCGCGCGAATAAGCGCCTGGGCGCTTAAAATATTTTTTGCACTTTTTGAGGGCCGCTTATTCAAACGGGGCGCTTATCAAAACAGAGTGGAAATTGAGGGGGCGCTTATGGAAATAGAAGAAAATCGAGGGGTTCTTATGAGAACTTATTAAATTCCAGAGGCACAGTTTGAATGAAAAACGATTATATAAGGACCGTATCAGGACACCACCAATTACGAATGGTGGTGCGGTGGAAAAGATAATGGTCCAGAGGGCATGGCTTGTCATGACAAGAATGTTGTGAGTACAGTATTACATAACAGTAGAATGGCAGATGAAATAGAGGTGGTGGTTAGCTTGTTGGCCATCAGCCGATTGAAATTAGCAGGATGGCATGATTATTGCAGGTTTTCTTGAAACCTCAGATGAGAATGTGTGAGGTGCAAATTGTCGAAAAAGCAGTAGGACTAAAGCTATAGAAAAATGTAAGATGAAAGTTGGAAATATACTGTCTGTCCAGGGAGCTCTCATCTGTCCAAGGTAAATATCCTCACTTTGATATTGACTAAAGGAGAATGTGATTCCACTCCACACCTCAAATCATGCCAACATCCACAGATTGATTGAATTACTGAGGGGGGCGTTTATTCAAATTAGAAGGGGCGCTTATTCAAACGGGGCGCTTAAGAAAATTTTCACTTTAGGAGGGGCAGTTATTCGAGAGGGGCGCTTATTCAAACGGGGCGCTTATTCGCGCGAGTACGGTAATGTCCCATCTTGCTTACCTACTCTCATGGTGGGCATAAAAATGGGTTATAAGATATCTTTTTATATCATTTGTATACAGTTACCATTCCTTACCATGTCCTATGCACATAGTTTTGAAGCTATGCTTTTAGTTAATAGGCCAAAGAAAATAATTTTTGTGTTGGCCCAAAAAAATGGGTAGGTCGGTAGGAAAACTTTTTTTTTACAACCAAATTGTTTACTGTTTACACCTAAAAAGTAGAAAATACACAAATGTACAATTTTGGATTCGCGTCGTGTACCATTCAGCAAAATAGGATAGCCTTGGACCCCAAGCCCCGTCAAGGCTATTCCAAAATAGAAAAATATTGTTCGTTGTCAAAAAAACAAAAAAACAAAAAAAAAACAAATTGCTAACCCTTAATTTCGTAAAATTTGGGTCAGTCGGGTGTGGCCAACACAATAATTTTTCTTTTTTTGGCCTTAATGTACAGTAGTGACTAAGGACTCGAGAGCAGAGAAATTTGGTTAAAATTACTGATGTTTATATCATTGCAAATTAATTTTGCTGCAAATAAAGGTTGAAATAAAATATATTTCGCCCTCCAATTTGAGACCACTTCAGGGTGGTCTTGGGTTGGGTCTCGACTTTGTGTTAATGTCGAAATATTGAATTCCGACACAATGGCATGCATTTCGATATTTGGAGTATGTATTATACTCTTTTATACTAAAATAAAATAACCTTTTGTGTTTTTCTCTGTCTACCAAATATCTCTGAAAGTACAATTATAATTTTCACACATGTTGTAGCTACCACCAATGGGAAGAACACTATATTAGGAATCAATTATGTTATCCTACATGTTTTTTTGGCAATTAACAAATTTTCTGCTGATTACAGTACTTCCAAATCTCATAACTGTTCGGCAGAAACACTCACGCAAAAACATTATCTACAAAGAGGAAAAATAATGACAGGTAACTATAACATCCTCAATGATTGCCTCCTCAACTTCCCATAACATTTAACTATATGCCTCGCCAGCTTTTCACACTCACTTAACACCGTGTGGAGCATGGGTATATGCTATAACAAATAAATAAGAGGCCTACTCTTTGCAAAAATAATATTAAGAAATGAGCATATATACGGTAGGCCTACTATACAGTTACGGTAGTATGGTATATTGCTAGTACATTGAAGAAAATAACTGTCCATGACAGGTGAGGCGAAGTGTTAAGTGTCAAGTCATGGATGAAGAAGCCTGTTGGAGGCATTGTTGTCAATCATGGCTGAACTCAAAGCAAGTGCTTTCAATGGAATATAAGTTAATGAATCTCTTCTAGTTTACTCTGTGTTGGTCAAATGAAGCGTGAACTATACACAGCTTGCTACAAAACGTTTCCACATGGATGACTAAAACCATAGAGAAAATGCTAAAACTATGCAAGTGTGGTGGTTTTAGTCTGTGTTTCATTCTATAAATCCCAGTAAAGAATTAATAAAATAACATGTTCTTAAATAATCATCTTGTCAATGACAGTTTTAGTCACTTAATCAAAACCCAGCAGCAACTTGACTTTTAAATACCTACAAACTTTTTTTGAGGTTAAACCTGTGATAGGTTATAATTTACTTTGAAAGACGAGGTTGGCCTTGTACAGGTTGCTCTTTCTGGTTCAACCTTGGATATCATCTCCACTACTGTATCTAAGGTTGTGTTTACGAACTTTCTTCGAAACCGCATAAGTAAAAAATGACATAATGCCCAGAGGGTAGGTCATTAGATCGCTCGTTTACAAACCCGAAGTTATTCGGATACGGACAGTAAGGTATAGGCCTTTCATGTAAACAAAACAAACACTTCACCGCTTAGCCTTCCTCAGCCCAACAAGGCAATTCAACCACGAATTACCTCGCCTTGCCTACGCTGAAACTCCAACCAATTCTAAAAAAAACCCAGGCGTTAGAAACAAGAGCCTAGCCAACTGGGAAAAGTACAAAAAAAAAATTACAAAAAACAAAGGAAAAAAAATAGCCTACGGACTTACTACTACTGTATTACTACAAGTTCCACTGGTGTTCAGAGCCGACAACGACGTGTCAACAGTGTGTGGTGGACAAGAAATGGGTCGATCTATCGCCAAAAATTTTCGTTCATCATCTCAAAATACGGCCATTCTGTTGGAAGGGGGGGGGGGGTTTCCTGACTTCCCGTTGGAGTCCTTTTCCTGGGTGTATTTTTTTGCGCAGGTTCTTGCATTTGGTATTCTATCTGTGCGTGCGTAAATTTATAACCCATTTCCCGCATCTTCTGTGCGATTTCTTTATAAACGGTGTTGTTCCGTCAGGTTCCACCAAAATCATCTTGTATGGATGTCGTTCCCCATTTGCTAATTAACGTTTGGGTTGCTTCGTCAGTCCACCCACTCTGTTCAGCTGCAGCCATTGTATATAGGGGTATATCGTTGTAAAAATAAACTTTAAATATTTCGGCTTAAAAATTGGATAATATAATTTATTAAGTGAGGACTACTCTAGCGATGTCACTGGATGAAGGCATGGATGAAAAGAAATTGCGGACTCAAGTGCTTAATCTGAACAGATTTCTCAAAGTAAGGTCAGTTGACACCATGCTGTGGGCTATAGCGCCCGAGGCAGCCTCCAACCCTCCAAACTTATCCGGAAAGGATATGGCTACGGTCACACTAGCGTCTCAAGCCTGGCTTGACTCAACGCGGGTGAGATTTCAAGCCAGGCTCGAAATTCTGGGTCGGTCAAACTAGTTGAATTGACCTCCAAATTACGAAAGTCGAAACAGCAGAGCCGTAAAGAGAGAGTTTACTCTGTTTCACGGGATTCGATATAGGCGCGTGTGATTGGGTGGATCGCAATCAAAGATTTTACACCAGACGTGCCCGAACCACTCTTCTTCAACTGATCTTTTATCAGCTTGTATTGGGCTCGCAATGCCTTCACCTGTCTCTTATACACATCTAGATGTGTATAAGAGACAGATCGTTATCCAGAACGATTAAAAGGAGGAACTAAGTGTATCCCATCCTGTCCAATTGACAGAGCTGAGCATTATATTCTTTGTATACATTTTACTATGTGAAATATTGTATACTAACCTGGTAGCTCAACCATGAAGAGACCTTTAGGGAAGATGCAAATTAATGTACTAGCTAGTCCACTCAAGCACTTTAAGACTTGCGTATAAAGCGCTATTTAAATCCACCTACATTATTTACTATGTGAACTATGTAAATATACTGTGTACATACTACGTGGATATACTGATAAAATATCAACATGAAATTAAGCTAGCACCGGAACAACAATATAAAAGAAATGACAGCAGCATTTTTAAGACTAACTTGTAAAATTTAATCTCTAGCTTTCGTCCACACAGTGGACTTAATCAGGAGACTGCATGAAACAACAGTACGAAAGCTTACATATGCACTACCAGTCAGCAGGGAATATGTGGGAAGAGGCACAATCAAAAATTCTAAAAGAATCAATACTAAATCTTACACACTGATAAACTACAAAAGTATACAAATGTGGAATCCACTAAAGGTGATACACTGCTTTTACCTGTAACTATATTGACCTATAAAATGAGGAATGATTAAGTAGATATTTTATTGCTTCTTCACGTTAATGATTTTAATGAACATTTAACCGAAATTGGCATTTTAATATGTATAGATGTGTATAAGAGACAGGTATTACATAACAGTAGAATGGCAGATGAAATAGAGGTGGTAGTTAGCTTGTTGGCCATCGGCCGATTGAGACCAAAAATTTTGTTCATCATCTCAAAATACGGCCATTCTGTTGGAGGGGGGGAGGGTTTCCTGACTTCCCGTTGGAGTCCTTTTCCTGGGTGTATTTTTTTGCGCAGGTTCTTGCATTTGGTATTCTATCTGTGCGTGCGTAAAGTTATAACTCATTTCCCGCATCTTCTGTGCGATTTCTTTATAAAAAACGGCGTTGTTCGTCAGGTTCCACCAAAATCATCTTGTATGGATGTCGTTCCCCATTTGCTAATTAACGTTTGGGTTGCTTCGTCAGTCCACCCTCTCTGTTCAGCTGCAGCCATTGTATATAGGGGTATATCGTTGTAAAAATAAACTTTAAATATTTCGGCTTAAAAATTGGATAATATAATTTATTAAGTGAGGACTACTCTCGCGATGTCATTGGATGAAGGCATGGATGAAAAGAAATTGCGGACTCAAGTGCTTAATCTGAACAGATTTCTCAAAGTAAGGTCAGTTGACACCATGCTGTGGGCTATAGCGCCCGAGGCAGCCTCCAACCCTCCAAACTTATCCGGAAAGGATATGGCTACGGTCACACTAGCGTCTCAAGCCTGGCTTGACTCAACGCGGGGGAGATTTCAAGCCAGGCTCGAAATTCTGGGTCGGTCACACCTGTCTCTTATACACATCTAGATGTGTATAAGAGACAGACTTTTTGCGTTCCAATGAATCCCCAGCAGTCGGACCTCTAGCAGTTTTATACCCTTTGTTCAAAGTTGAAAGGCCTGAAGTAACCACCCACCAAACACAAAATATTCTTATAACTTTCGTGAATGTTGCAGTTAGATATGTAACAAAATAACGATCGCACAACGTTGTAAGAACGTTCAAAC
>NW_022726568.1:94813-128568 GCF_011630105.1 Anneissia japonica
TTTGTTATAATATCACTACGATAGAAATAATCAAATTTTCTCCATTTCTATCATATTTACAGTGGACTAGAATTACTGTCGTTGGTTTTACTAACATGTTTACGGGCAAATTTAGACAACACAGGGTTGAAGTTTTACATTTAGTGTTATTATTGTACTTTGTATACTAGGCTCCTAAGCCTCAACTAGTTGAGTAAATATACTCAAACTGACACCATTCAAATAAATTAATTCTCGAACTCTAAATAATATGGTAATAAAGAGGGCTTAATTCCCACGTTTGCCATCATCAACTCTGCGGTCCTGTTCGCAAGATTCACCATTGTATATTTATTTACTTATATATTTATTTATTTACTTATTTAATTTTATTTATATTTATTTATATCCCTTTCTTTCACTTTTGACGGCGACATATGAGTGCTGTACAACACATTGTACGACTATACTCAACTGAGGTTATTCACATTAACGGAAGATGATGATGATGAACATTACTATGTTTGCCATTCATCACTACAACTAAAATCAACAATAAATTCACCACAGAAAGTTGAGATAGTAAAAAAAATTATTATCTGCTTCTATTTAATTCGTTATTAATAATAAGCTTGTAAATGAAAAGAGAGAAAGTATATACTGTAGTTGTAAAATGTATGAATCTGTTAGTAGCGCCTATCAAATTGGGCCTATGCCTTAAATTAAACGATCAATCAGAACGTGTTATTTTTGCTTGTATTGCACTTTACGAGAAGTACCAATACTTATTACGATGGTATGGCTAACACAATATGACATTTGAAACGCGTCTATTTGTTGATTAAACGTGTTTGTTATAAGGAAATATTGTGTAATTATATTATAACCATAGCGCTTTTTTTTTGTAAGATTTCAGAGATTTTAGTCGCGACAGATATAGAATTTATTAAACGTATACTATTTTTACCTGTTTCTATTTAATTAGCCAAGCCCACCGCAGTGATCTGTTAATTTATTGTTACTCATGACTCATGTGATTGATGTATATAACAATAGTTTGTACACCGCAAAAAAATGTTATGAATATGCACTTTTATTGGACCACAACAAATTTTATCAAAATGTACTTTTAATGTGTCATTACTTTTAGTCAAAAATACAAATCCTGAAAACATTGTAAGTCATATACAAAAAAAATTTAAAATATGTATGAAAGAAAAAATATGTAAACACACACACACACACATACACAAAACCAACACACACACACAAATAAAACCTGCTAAAAAAAATTACCAACAAAAAAATTTACAAAAAACATGTAAAATAAATAAATTTTATGTAACAAAAATAAATATTATGTAAAGAATATAAATTTTATGTAATTGAAATAACTTTTATGTCGTACTTAAAATACAAATCATCGTAGAATTTACACAAGTAATTACCCTAATTTACAATTATATACCGTTTTTATCCTTACATAAAATTAATTTACTTTACATAAACTTCAGCTTTTTCAATTTTATTAGTGTTAACATTTAGAAGTTTAAAATCATATTTTTTTTAAGACCAATTGCTTATAAGTGTTATATGTTTTATTTCAATTTAATTTTTGTGATTTTAACATTTTCGATGCATTTTGACAAACTTCAATGTGTTCTACAATTTAATAGAATAATCATTACATCTGTGAATAAGTCGCTTTAAAACTGTATTAATATGCAATATCTAAATATTAGAGAAAAAGTTTATCTTTATCTTTTCAAGGGTTTGTTTTATATTATAGTTTATGTTTAGTTCCAATGTGTCTTACTTTCATGCGTTTGACAATTGCGTAAACCATATATTTCATATTTTCGGAGGAATCAATGTGATATTTATTAATTCACTGATTAGAAATTAACTAAAGTTTATATTTTACAGTTTTTAAAATTCCCTATTTTCGCACTTCAATCGGAATACGTTCTTCAAAAGTGCTTACATGTGTTTTCTATTATTCTCTTATTGCAATATTCTACATATATCAACTTGAATATATCCTTTCTTTAAAGTCTTCTAATTTTTTACGGCTGTATATATAATGGTTAATGGTTATTAATTTATAGAGCGCAAAATACAAAAAGTCTCTAAGCGCTATCAGGCAAGTGTAAAGATGGAACGGAAACCAAAACCACAAAATAAAAAGAAGTGAAATTTGAATACCATGCCAGCACCCAAACCGAAGTATGGCTGTCTCTTATACCCTGGGATTTTTGTAATCGTATATTTATACCTTCTCTAAATTATTTTGCATTATTTGTTCTATTTTAATTTTTAATATAATTATATCATAACATTGTGGTTTTGAACTTTCGAAATTTTCCAATTTTAACTTGTTTTAAGTATTTTGGGAGTAACTGCTTCGTACATTTTTTTTACGTTTCGTTCATTTTATTATTTTTTTATAATTCTAATTTCTTTTACTTTTAACTTACAGTGATTTTTCTTCTGACTTTATCTTTTTTCGTCTCTGAATTTTAACAGTTTATCTAATTAAAAATGTGCTTGCTTAACATAAATCTTAATTTTTTCTTTAATTATTCTTAATATGATTTTGAATTCATGTTTTACATGTTTTTAAATTTGACTAGGTTTTGATCTATGGATTTAACTTTTACATGGCTGTCGCTTATAAAGCATTTTACTTGTAAGTGTTTATTTTTTTTTTCTGTTGAAGTATTGTACGTAATTTTCCTTTCAAATGGGTTTTACGTGGAAGTGTTGGTTAAAATATTTCGTTCCTATTTATGTTTATGTAATTTTTATACTTGTGTATGAATTTATGATTTTCTAATATAATTATTTTACGTTTTTTACACTTTCACGTCTATACAAATGTGTTTTTTCCATAAGTCGTTTTTAATTTAGTTATAATACGGTATTTTGGATTCAATTGAAATTTTTTTTATCCTTATTTTATTTTGTACATTTTAAGGTATTTTTGAACTGATGATTGCTTACAAATTTTGCTTTTCCTAAGCTTATACATTTTTACATTTGTATAATACATTCTGTTTTCTAATTAATTGTTAATAATATTACGTGGTTTGAGTATTTTCAACTCTTTTATGTATTTCGTACGGTTAATACATATTTATTATTTTCTCTAGGTAAATTTGGATTTTACTAGGTTATTATTTTAAAATTTCTAGTTCATCGATTATATTATTGTGATAGCAGTTTAAATTAAAATTAAGTTTGTTTTGTTATTTAGGGTCCCTATATTCCGATCTTATAGGGTTTTCATCTTGTTCTCGTGTTTATTTTTCTTTTGAATACATTTGAATTTGTATTTTGTATAGACGTTTTATTATGAGAGCAATAATATCAAACAATCAAATAGTTTTACATGGTAACGTTCTTTAAGTAGTTACCAAAAATTTTACGATCTTCATCTGTTTAAGTAATTTCAATTAAATTCTAACATTTTATTTTACATAAACTTGTGTTTTTAACCTATTTTACTTTAGGTTAAATATTTCATTCAAGTTTTTATTTGTAGATTAAATTTGTGCACATGTTTGATAATTAATTGTTGTTTTAAATAGGTTATTACTTTCTAATTGACAATGTTATTTATTTTATGTACTTTCTTAATGTATTTTATTTGATTTGTAATCTGTTAAAGTATATTTCATTTATATTTGACTGATTTATGTAGTTTAGTTTTAAACTATCTTATATTTTGATTACAGTTTACTCGATAGATTTTTATTAGTTTCGACCGTTTTATCATGAATTAGAAATTCATATTTGAATTTATTTACATGTTTTCAATATACCTAAATTTTCGCTTCATAATTGTAACTTTTTTATGTAACATATTAGGCATATATTTTGTATATCGTCTTTTTGAACATCATCATCACCATCATCATCATCATCCTCATCATCAACACCATCATCTTCGCCATCACTATTGTAACCATTTTAAGTTCTGATTCTACCCCCTCTGAAACTACCAGGATTTTAGGGTCGTAGTATAGGCCTAGCCTACCTATAATTTATTGCTCCACTAAAGGTACACGATGTAAATTCAAAAAGAAAGAGTCATATATATGTTTCAACAATAAGCAAGAATGCTTTTTATTTATTTTTATTTAAACTAATAATTTATTCAGATCATCATATAATTTATAAATTCATGTATTAGGTGTACGTTTATCAAACCCTCTTCCGGGAATTTTCTAATTAATTGTTAATAATATTACGCGGTTTGAGTATTTTCAACTCTTTTATGTATTTCGTACGGTTAATAAATATTTATTATTTTCTCTAGGTAAATTTGGATTTTACTAGGTTATTATTTTAACATTTCTAGTTCATCGATTATATTATATTGTGATAGCAGTTTAAATTAAAATTAAGTTTGTTTCAAATATTTAGGGTCCCTATATTCCGATCTTATAGGGTTATCATGTGTGTTCTCGTGTTTATTTTTCTTTTGTATACATTTGAATTTGTATTTCGTATAGACGTTTTATTATGAGAGCAATAATATCAAACAATCAAATAGTATTGTATATCGTCTTTCTGAACATCATCATCACCATCATCATCATCATCATCCTCATCATCAACACCATCATCTTCGCCATCACTATTGTAACCATTTTAAGTTCTGATTCTACCCTCTCTGAAACTACCAGGATTTTAGGGTCGTAGTATAGGCCTAGCCTACCTTTAATTTATTGCTCCACTAAAGGTACACGATTTAAATTCAAAAAGAAAGAGTCATATGTTTCAACAATAAGCAAGAGTGCTTTTCATTTATTTTGTTTCAAACTAATAATTATACAGATCATCATATAATTTAAAAATTCATGTATTAAGTGTTCATTTATCAAACGCTCTTCCGGGAATTCCTTCAATATCTCGCGTTGTGATGCTCGATTACTGGCATAACGTTTCCCACTGTAGAATAAAAGTTAACGTTATTTGATTTGATCAAATTTTGCATGAAAACAAATACCAGTATTCCAGATTACCTGGTTCGCTCTAGTCCTACAAGAACATCGAAATATATTTCTGTGTAGTTTTCCCATTGCCATTTTCTTCTGACTCTGGACCAGATTCACCTTTATTGTAAAATTCACCAGCAAAGTTCCTGTAGGTATTTTATACACCAATTGACGGCTGGCAAAAGAAACATCCTGGACAAGTGTATGTCGATATACACATAATTCACACATATCATCCTAACAGAATGTGTTGTATAGATACAAGGTTGCTATTAGGCTTAACGCTATCCCTAACGAAACGTTCATTAGAGGAATTTCTGCTGTCGTTTTGTGTTGAGTATACGATTGATCGAAATTGTTCTGAAAAAAAATATGTACCTATAAGCCTATACAGTTGGAAATATATTCATTTTTTAAAATAATGATTAATGATAAAACTGTATATAGACACGAATTAAATGTTTTATCAATGAATGTAAATACAAAAAAGTGACTTACCCAACCTCCTTGGATATTAATCCATTCCAAAAATTCCGTCTTCAAGTATTTGTCTACATTCTGTATTACTTGATCAATCAAATCAGTTCTATTTCTATCTTTACATAAAACAGCTAACCTCGCTCCAAACACAAAAACCATAATTATACGGCCCCAGTTTATGACATTATCGCTAAACATTTCTGTTAAAATGTCTTTGAAAAACTTTGAATTTGAATTCTTTGAATCAAGAACAACTTCTTTAGTTAAATTATAAAGATGCTCATTATGCATTTCATACACCTTTTCGCAATATTTTAAAAAATTACTGTTCATATCCTCTATATATTCCATGCCATTGCCTAGTTTATGTGCCACCAACGCTGAATTTATTTCTCGTGCAATTCGTTCAGTTTCCATCTTCATGTTTTTCCCTCTAAAAACCAAATTATGTTTCAACTTTGAACACGATCTTCGTGGATAGGTATTCCTAAAGTAAAGACTAAATTGAATGTAGTTGAAACTAATTTTATGTTTTTAGCCTAAATTTATACACTACGGGAATAAAGGTATTACATGACGTTAGAAGCGGGTAATTCAAACCATAGAGTCATCAGCGGTCACTGATACATCTAAACAATTAGAAATAGCTATTTACATGAGCCAATAGAAATCGTCCATTCCATACCACGTCACAAAATTACATTCACCCGGGCAATTCAAGTCACCAAATTTTCAGTCACCAAACTGTCACCGATATCCCCCTAACCTAACCCTTTTGTTTTCAAATTCAATACCCTCATTATTTAAATGGTCAAGAAGATTCTTTTGTGACTGTAAATCCAGCACTGTCGGACTTATCTCCCTTTTGTCTCAATTTTCACTCTCATTGTTACCAATTTCTAAAGAGCACACAATAGTGGACTATAAATTTTAAGGAAACATGACAAACCTAACACGTCACGCTACACAACCCACTTAATTAATACCACCTTTTGTTTTTAATATTTCAATAAACCCTCATATACCTCCCTTCATATGCTTCAACCCATTATGAGGAAAATTAAAATTAATAAAATTATGAATAAATAATTAAGAATTATGATGACGTAATATTCTATTGTGACCTAACCTGCATACTATCTACTCCCTCCCCTGACGGTTTTTACCAGACTGACCAAGCCGTCGTACCGGGCTGGGTAATAAGAGAAAAGAAAGAGGGAGAGAGAGGGAAAGAAAGAGAAAGATGAGGAAAAGAAAAGGAAAGAAAAAGAGAAGAGAAAAAGAAAGACAAGAAAAGATATCATAATGACCAGACTCACAACACCCTGCAACCCCTTCTCCACTTCAAAAACTGTCATAACTCCTTTCTATGCTGCCCGATGGCGTAACCACTGGGGGACAAGGGGAAAATATCTATCTTTGAAAAATCTTCCCCACCCCTTTATAAATGCCCTTTCATCCCCTTAAAGTGCCTAAAAACCTCAAATTTCGCGCGCATTTCTTGTTAAAATGGCCCAATTTCCTCTTAAAATTGAACATTTTAGGGAGTTTTGATCAATTCCAACGAAATTAGAATTAAAAACACCGGGGACAAGGTGAAAATATCCATCTTTGGAAAATTTTTCCCCACCCCTTGACAAATGCATCCCCTGAAAGTGCCTAAAATTCTCAAATTCTTTGCGCGCATTTCTTGTTACGGTAGGCCAATTTCCTTTATAAATAATTGCACATTTTAGGGAGTTTTCATCAATTCCGACGCGAAATCAGAATTAAAAACACAAAAATATTTTGCGCGCTTGGCGCGCATTTTCAAGGGTTTTTTAGTTTTATCCTTTTAAGTTATTTAAACACATAATAGTCCCAAACTCAAGAAAGACAAATTTAAGATAATTTTAACCTAAAAGAAGGGCCTCAATGTGTATAGATGGTGAAAGAATATGTTTGTAATAAATAAAACCATGATGAAAATGCTTATATTTAGTTTCAAACACACGTGTGTGGCCTATATTATCAATAAGATAAGCCCTATGTCGTATTTTTTTCTATATGGGGGGTGGGGTGGGTATGGTAAATTACTAACCGGGAAATGAGGATTGTATGTTATAATTATTATTATTATTATTATTATTATTATTATTATTATTATTATTATTATAAAAAAAATACTTATAATGGTCACATTATTAAGAAGACACAACAATAATTGTTACTTAACCAATATCCTGAGGCGCGTGGAACGATTATTATTATTATTATTATTATTATTATTATTATTATTATTATTATTATTATTATTATTATGTTGCAATGATGTTGTTTGTACTGTTCTTTAATTTTATTAAAGAGGGCCCCTGAATATCAGTTAACTTACTGGGCTAAACTACAAGGGTTACGGTACCATCTTTAAAGATGGTTGAAATAAAAAATGAAGCTGGAAACTTCAAAATAAATTGATGCAATTTGCTATTATAGGCTTAATCAATAAATTCCTCATCAACTGATATAACCTTAAACATTCTTGGAATTGACATAACATTACTGATGTCGTACACACCCTTCAGTGTGAAATGTGGCTCTCTTTGCAAGCACATCTAACATCTAAGAAAAGAAGAGCTTAGATTGGTACCAGATAAAATTTTGAAAAAACCGAAAGGTCCACTGATTAATCTCAGATAAGAAAGTATAATACATACTCCAAGTATTGAAATACATACTTGGAGTATGTATTATACTTCCTAGATAAAATTTTGTTATCAACATTAATACATTATGCTAATTTTCATCTTTGTAAGCGCATAAGACAGTGCAAATTATTTCTGTGACAGTCTTTTGTGTGTAAAGCTCCATTTTATCCCATACATAGTCAAAATATTGGGGGGGGGGATGATACAATGGACCACCCCCCCCCCGCTTGTCAAATATTGGGGGGGTATATCCCCCATCCCCCGGGATCTACGCCTATGGTTTTTCATATTCACTACACTGGATGTCCAACAGTATTTCGATTTCAGCAATGATCTATTTCACCAATTACGGCCAATATGAAAACCTGTGAATATTGTAAATTGTGACATAATTAAATATATGATATAGGCCGCACCGTACAGAAAAGGATTCACTTGCTTTGCAATAATAAAGAAAACTATACTCCATTCAAAGTAAGCGGCGAACAAAGAAGACAATGAAGTGTCTTTATCATGTCATCTTTTTTTTTTTTTTTTTTTTTTGGTTGACTTAATAATTTACGGTACAATTTCAATTATTATAATTTGTTTTTTGATTATAACAATCAAAAGGCCAAAGTGGGATCACCTAACCATAGGCCTATAAGCCAAACGTGTTTTAATTTATTTTGAAATTCATGTACAGTGTATGTATTGTACAATCTCGAAAATAAGCCCATGCTATCGAGATTCTTTTTCTTTTCGAAACTACTTTTGCAAACTATAGGAAATCTTCAATATGAGATTGGCTTCTTCTCGTGTAGCTTTGTTGGAAGTTGGACCAAATGCAAAATGGAAGCTGATAATATTAAAGTTTTGCTAAATAAGTGTAGTTTAGATGAACACTTCAATGTGGATTTTAATAACTATTGGCAGCTTTGGTTAAGGAATTTTGTTTATCAAAATGCTTGAAATAATAATAGTAATAAAGAATGGTTTGAAAAAGCAAGAGGTACTATCATCAAGTGATTAAATTAAATATAAAATACAACCAGGTTTAGAAAATTATCTGCTTCAGAAAGTTTAAGGCCAGAAACAATACATTGGATTTTGAAAGAAGGAAAAGATCCTGGTCTGATAAACACACCGGTTTGTGCAAAATGTGTGAATGTATAGGCCTATGTCAATTGAAGACTTCAATCATTTCCTTTTGACTGTCCATCTTTAAAACATAGGAGACTCTAATTGTCTTATCTGCAGAATGATCTTGAAACATGGGGATTATCATCCTATTGGGATGTATTTTATGATAGGTTTAATGAGTGTAAACGCCACTTACTACTTGATAATTTCTCCAATGTTTTTCCTTACAATATTGTTAATGACCTTTTTGATTTACATTGTAAACAGTTAATTGTAAGGTGTATAAAAGAAAGAAATATTTTGTTACCTGAATTACCACCTCAACAAGTCTAGGAAATATTTCTAGACCTTTTTAAGTGTTATATTGTGTCTTAAATCTGTATTTTTTTTTGGTACCATCTCTGTTCTTTGAGACAGGTTCGTATGCATTTGAACATCCATTGCGATCCTATTGATATCAACTCTTCTTTCTTTACTGTAATTGTTTAATGGTTTAAATATTTGTTTTACTGTAGATTAACATACTTTTGGTTTTACAATTAAGTTTTATTTTTTAAATTTTGTATTGTATTAAGGTATTTTGGATGCACCATAAAACTTGTTTTGTGTTATATTGTGTCTTAAATCTGTATTTTTTTTGGTACCATCTCTGTTCTTTGAGACAGGTTCGTATGCATTTGAACATCCATTGCGATCCTATTGATATCAACTCTTCTTTCTTTACTGTAATTGTTTAATGGTTTAAATATTTGTTTTACTCAGACTGTAGATTAACATACTTTTGGTTTTACAATTAAGTTTTATTTTTTAAATTTTGTATTGTATTAAGGTATTTTGGATGCACCATAAAACTTGTTTTATGTGTGCCACTGTTGTAAAAGTGAAGTCCATTAAATTGAAATTGAATTGCAAAAGCCCATTCGGCTTCTATTCGAGGTGATCTAATCTCTCAGCGAACATGTTGCTTCCTTTATTTCTGTACAGCGCCCTCTTACTTGTAACCACGGACGCAAAATACGGTTGCCTCCTCCCAGGAGAGGAGCCTAGAGAGAGGCATATCAGGCAGGTGTTCCTGATCGCCAAAGAAATACAGGAGGCCTAGATAGGCCTAGTAATAGGGAATGAAATAAGCAATCAAAATAATGGGGATCTGATAAATGGTGCTTCCGTAATGTTTACTTTTTTTTGTAAGTATCTACCTTTAGTGTTTTGGTAGGCCCTAGGCTAATGCACCATAGTTATTAGTTAGCTAGCGAACGAGAGGCTTGCAAGCCTTTGGATGTGACTGACCAGGTAGGCCTAGGGCAGGGTAGGCCCATGGTGTACGCTAGCCAGAGGAGTCTACATGCCAAATGCACTATCCCATCCAACATGTAATATTAAATACAGTATAAGTAGGCCTAGTTAATAGGCCTAGCTAGTACTAATAAATAAAGCCTAGTATAGGCCCCCTTGTCTGATTGATTGGAGTATGGTCGGAGTGGCCGCGAGGGAAAGCGGCCACAAGTCGATACGCAGCAATTTTATGGAGCGCCAAGCGTGCAGTATGCAAAATGTATGTTGGACAATGGGCATCAGAGTTCGATATTAATACCATTTGAATCAATTATCAAATTAATGTATATTTCCTTTCATAATTTATATATAGCCTATATAAATCGAGACTTAATATTTAGTTTGTATATTTATTATATCAAATATTATGATTTATAGTATGCCTATTTTCTTACAGAAATGGATGGTACTTTTTAAGTTGCTTCTTTAGTTAGTTTATTTGAATTTTACTAACCAAGTATTCAGTTTGTTCTTAGTGAATGAACATCTGTTTGTCATTGCATTTGAAGATGATTGATAATTAATAATAATAATAATAGTAATAATAATAATAATAAATTAATAATAATAATGACAATGTACAGTTTCACTAAGTTTAGACCTATGTTTTTCAGGTTCTTCACATTTTATTACAATTGTAAATTTAGTATTGACACATCCCATTTTTGAATCCGTTGGTGTCATGAAAGAAATATAAAATAAAAGTTCATTATATACATAAAAATCCGAACTGATAACATATAATAAATATCAATATACAGATCCTATGTTTAAATCCGTTTGTGTCCTGAAAGAAATATAAAATAAAAGTTCATTATACATAAACATCCGAACTGATAACAATAAATATCAATTTAATCATATCATAATTCAGTTATGTCATGTACGTACAAAAATATTTTGATCTGTAAACAAATCGATCTTTAATTAATCAGGGCCAAGAAGACTACGAGAAATAAAAAAAATATTAAATTATGAAAATTATACATTGATTTCTCTTCATTTCGAAACACATGCCTGATCAAATAAAACTGAGTGAATACTAGAATTGACGAGTACGATATGAACGCTATTGACCAACGCTATACCGTACCGTATCCCAATCAATCGGTATAGCGCTACTGGCGTTCCATACATTTTCAGCGCGGCCGCTTTCCCTCGCAGTCGCTACGACCCTAATCCTATTGATTATAGGTTGAAAACCGTAATTCAGCATGCTAAATGGAGATAGAGTCTAGGCCTAGTATTTTATTTTGAATAGGCCTATGTTTTTAGAATAACTCGCGTAGTAAGACTGAAATTTAAATTAAATGACACCACCATCCATTTCAACAAACATGTACAAAGTGCAGCAATAACATCCTACACTCCCTGGGATTAGTTGCAACCCTCCCGATTTGATCAGCAGTCTCACAAATTTATATGCAATCTCCCGGTCTCCTAAATTTTGTCAAATTCTTCCGGAAAAAATACCACCAAAGTACCAAAATGTTGGGTTCTAGGGATTAGAACGTCTGCAGTTGGCACAGCATTTGCAATGGCTCTAGTCTAATACTACAGGTCAGTGGATTAAAACTGCTTGCTTGTGTGCTTGGCAAAGCACTTTACCTACGTTTGTCTCAGTCTCCACCCAAGAGTGGGTAGTCCTACCTATGTAGGATGTTGTGGATTCAGTGTACTTTAAATCAATAAAGTATGACTAGAAATACTTTCCAGTTGGAAAAGGTTGCTCTTTTGTGCAGGTTTGCCAATAAATATATGTGAATCCAATGACCAGCGGTAAAAATGCCAGTGACTTGTGTCGGTTTGCAAAGATATGTATAAATTGCTACTAGAGGTAATGTTTTGATTGGTTAGACGCTAAGATTCTCAATATGGGCATTTTTTTCATTCCTGATGATGATTGATAATTAGTGTTGAAATATTGAATCCCAACATGATGGTGTGCATTTCAATACTTGGAGTATGTATTATACTTTCCTCATCTCCTCAGTATGCGCTTTTAGTGTTTTCATATTAATGTTTCTCTTTCACAGACTCTGTCTGCATTAAATTAGGATAAATACCAGCATGTTGAAATTCTTTCCTGGTTTTGACAAATTTAAGTAACAATTATGTAAAGGAAAAAATGACGACACCAAAGTCAAACGCTCGACTTCTTGGTTCAGTGAAAGTTAACCGTGGCGTTGTCTTTCCACCTTTGACACGTTCCTGGAATGAATCTGGAAAAAAATACTTCAAAGCTCATGGACTTTCTGTGCAAGGTGATGGAATGGTTACTCATAAACGAATTGCTGAAAAAGAGGAGACTCCACGGACACCAAGTAGTAGGCCACACACCTCCAGGTCAGACCCAAACCACAAATCAGAAGAATTAAAAGAATATCAGGTAATTAATCTGAATTATGCAAACATATTTTTTGTATGGTAACAACGTAAGATAAACTAATGTTTATGTAAAGCAGTGAGATTTATATAGCACTTTATATACAGAAGTCTCAACATCCTTGATGCATGGACTTCCTTTTTGAGCTACGCAGTAAATCGGTGCCAACTACTCTCATCTGTCCACAGTGGCGTATCTAGCGGGATGTGCCTTCCCCAGTCGGCCTCCAACAAAATCACGCTAAGGTAGTTAAAAATCACCTAAAATTACCTTATTTTGTGAGCTAGCACCCCTCATCTAATCATCGAGTCCCCCCATGAGACCTTCGTGCTCACCATCAGCCCACCCCCATTTT
Source organism: Anneissia japonica (assembly GCF_011630105.1). Taxonomy (NCBI): domain Eukaryota; kingdom Metazoa; phylum Echinodermata; class Crinoidea; order Comatulida; family Comatulidae; genus Anneissia; species Anneissia japonica. The sequence goes on from NW_022726568.1 coordinate 108,158, forward strand.
CTAGATACACCACTGTCTGTCCACAATAGGGCCTGTTCGCACCAGTACATTGGCGTAACCCTCTACATTTGTGTGCACTGGGTTCAAGGGTTATAAAGTATTCATTATCCAAAAAGAGTTGTCCCACCACCAGAACCATAGGTGAGCGTGAAACTCACTCTGGCTATAGGTTGCGGGTGCTCCTGCCTTAAGTGCTCAGCCAAAATATAATTTGTATTATTTATAAATCCGGGGTCCCAATTTGGCAAGGCAAAAATAAAAATTATTGTGTTGGCCACGCCCGACCGACTCAAATTTTACGAAATTAAGGGTCGGCATTTTAGTTTTTTTTTTTTGGCAACAAACAACATTTTTTTTATGAGCAAATAAGGCAGGCATTTCCCCGGGCAAAGTCCCAGGGTATAATTTAGGTGAGTAGGCCTAGGTCTAGGTTGGCAAATTTAACAAATGCTCACAAAATATAAAGGATTTGGCTCCGAATTCGGCAGACCTGAAACTCTTCCAATTGATTAGACCAGACATGTGGAAATAAACTTTATATTGAATTGAATTGAATTGACATTGGTCGCCGTAAAGGTGAATACAAAGCCCATTTTGTAAATTCTTGTTGTTTACTGTCGCTAAAATAAACAAGCTCGCTAACTGCGGCTAAAAAGAGGTAACACCGCGGTCCGTCCCTAAAGAGACAAAAACAGTAGGCTGATCGGATCGTTAATTCACAGCGTGAAGACTCGTGTTCTACAGCTGCGGCTAAAAATAGACAACGCCGCGGCTTGTCCTATAAGAGACCCATCCAGTGGGCTGATCGGATTGTTAATTCACAGCATGAAGACTCGCATGTTCCACACAGAGATAATTAGGGTGTTCCCTTCCCTTTGATGTTCGAGTAAACTCTGATTTCTTCACCAAAATATAGTTTTGGATAGGCCTTTGAATCATAAATCAGTTGTTCTAATGCTTCTGCCACCTCCCAAAACGATTGTCATTTTGTTTATGCACACAGGAATTATACCCAGGGAACTACGGGTGTTATCTGCGTATTTTCTACTTTTTAAGTGTAAACACATTTTTTGGTAAAAAAAAAATTTTTCCTACCAACCTACACATTTTTGGATTTTCACAATTTTTCCCAAAATTTTTTTTTGGCCTAACATTTGCTGGAGATGGGTTATTTTCTGGGAGATTCTTGTTTGCTTGCAGGAGTGTGGGAGGACGTCTCAATTTCCGGGAGATTCCCATGGCTTCCTAGAGGCTTGGGGACCCTTGCAAATCACAAATCACAAAAAAAAATCACAGTGTAATCATTTTTCTTTCAGTGTATTTTACCTTCATTTTGCGTGCTATGCTGCAGTACTGAGCATTGCTATCACGATATTGACCAAACAGTTATTGCTTGCTGCTGGAATTTTCAATTTCTTTTTTTTTTTGCAGAATCGTGAGAGACAGTATAAAAATCGAATCCAATCTCTGCAAAAGGTTAATGAACAGTTTAAAAATGAAATTGCGCAAAAGCAAGAAGAAATTGATGCTTTATATATCAAGTTTCAGAAAACTGTAAGTTTTATACTGTAATTTAACATTAATAGAATCATAAGTACTTTTGTCATCATCAGAAAGATGTGTTGTTTATGAATGTAGCCAGGTGCATGTTGAGTCGGCTGATGGCTTTTGGGACAATACCGAAAGTTGGTGTCGCGCGTGTACCAGCGTGTGGCTGGTTTAATAGGCAAATAGGCAGGCCAGTCATTTCATTGTCGTTAATTTCACTGTTTATTATCAACTATTCAGTCATCCACTATCATCATTACTAGATTACCATGATCACACCACATAATCATCATATTCATCACATCATCATCATCATTGCCACCTTCGTAGTTATCATTCCCACCACTGCCGCCATCATCAGTTATTTTGGTAAAGTAATACTTACTATAAAGTATAATTTCCTATTAAAACAAACTTATTTAATTTTTCATTTTATATCAAATTCAAGTAAAATACTATTAAACATATGCTCCCTGATAATACACGTACAGGTACGACATGCATAAAATATTAATTAATATTAAAGATAATATAAAAAAATGTTATCTAAAAATGTTAAAAGATGCATATTTAAAGCAATGTTTTTTGTAGAGTTCAATTGTTATAATAATTATAAAATTGGTAAAGGACCACCCTCGTAAAATATTGTTGAAATAAATAAATATATAGATGACACAGTTACCAACAAAAATTTTGAATAGAGTTAATTTTAATATTTAAAATTATTGTATTAATCCCAAATATGAATATATCTAGCTGTTATATTTATTAGAAGTTTTATTGAAAAATATTTCAAAATTGTGATTGTTTTTACTCAAGTTATTATTTATAAACTATCAATCAAAAACCAGGAAATTGTTGTTTTAGGTAAAAACGGCTTTACACGTTTCTCAAAACACTGTTATTGTTGTCTTATTGACAATGATATCTGCGGTAGTTCTTTAAACAACTAGATACCTGGTTACTGGGTTATTGCCTATGTTCACCTCAGCTCTGCCTTTTTTAAGATAGGACTTTGTCAAGGTTTACCTTGGGGACATCTCTTTGTGTTCATCCCTTTGTGTACATATTATTGAAATATCTGTTGATTTTGTAAATGCTCAACATCTTATAATATTTATCAAGTGGTATAATCTTACAGGATGTAGTACTTGAGTTGAATTGATTGCTGTTTAAATGAAATATGATATTTTGTGATGTTATCGTTTGGATGGTTAAAGTGTGTTTCTGCTACTAGTTAATGTAAATACGGTAGTGCTACGCCATGATGTCAGCCAGTGGTCACTCAAACATAACCTGTTTGTTATTTCTTCATAAAAATGGTGCCATGAGAGATGCCTGGTTGAATGACACCTGTAATGCCATGTAAAGTCTTAGTCTTTCTAATGTTTAAAAAATTACAAAATCATATATGAAATACATATAAATTACTAAAATAACTGTTGAGAAACAACAAAAGAGGTGATTATCACTTCCAGAAAATGTGCATAGTCACTTCTAAGCTTTTAACCAGCTTTGAAGTAAAAAGAACATTCCCCTGGGTAAGCAATTTGTGGACACTCGTTGGATGTAACATGCGCGTAAAATCCTATGTCTGTAGGAAGTTTACTTCAAATGGAAGGCTTTCTAAACACAACTTGGGACATATTACTTAATGCTTTTAATATAAAAATGGTTTTTATTTTGAGTAACCCCTGAGTTTTATTTATGAACATAGATTTTACCGGGGAAGAATTAAATGAGTCGCTCTTTTCTTTAAAATACTCAAAATCACATAGTACCGTACATTAGCCTATCAATCTCTATGCTCTTTTCCCTGAAAATCATAAAACCTCTTACTGTAGTACCATAGGTGATAATATCCATGATGCAGTAATGTAAATAAATGAGTGAAATTATGATCATAACATCTCACTCATGGTACTGCCCTCTTTTTTATATGACATCACTGTACAATACAAGTTAAAACAGCTGTGTAAAGAATTACCATTGTAGGTAGAACCTCTCCCACCCCCCTCCCCTTTTTGGACATCCATGTAAGGAGGACACTTTTATGGCAGCAGAGCAAAAGGAAATGTATCTTTTAACGTCATGCCAACTCCTATTAAAGGGACAATTTTTAGGTCCTAAATGTGTCCTATTAATAGTGGTTTTACTGTAACTTGGAAAATGAAATGAAATTATTTATATTTTAGTTTTTAGGCTTTTAAATGAAGATTTAAGTTAAAAAAGATTTTCTCACCAAATAATCGATGCATACTGTACCATCCCTGTGTAATGTGTATGTGCCCTTTAAACCATCGGAAAAATGTTGAGGCTTTTTGTAATACTAAAACGTGCAAATTTTTTTTTTTATTTCTGCATCATTTGAAGTTATTTAAATAAGAAGTTATTATATACAGTAATCTTAAGAATTGGATGTGCTTAATATTGTTTTTTAATGTCTTTGCTACATAGCTGGTCAGATTACATTACTACTCTACAAACCAAGAGTAATAATACTACTTCTTAACAACTCCCCCACTCCATGTACATCAATAATATTTGACGATGTAAATAATATTGACATGTTTTTTTATGTGTGTTTGGCAGGGTTCAAAAAAATGTATTCCATAAGAGATGTTGCTTTTGGTTTAATGATCTCTTAAAAGTCCCGAGGAGATTTATAAAGAGGATTTTTGGCATTTGAAGAGCAAATTCCTGCCAGCTACTGTATGATGTGCAGTATAATCTTTTATTGTAGATAGATCTTCGGGCGGTCATGTAAATTGTTTTCTATGGAAGATAGATAATCTTTTCATACATTGTAAGCATAGTGTATGTTTCTTTTAAATGTAAAAATCACAATGTAACTGCATATTATTGTTCCTTAAGGTAGAATCAACAGATTTAGGGCATTTATGTAAGCGGTCTAGTTGTTTTACTTGGCTGAATTATCTATGTTACTCTTTGAAACTTGTAATTGTTTTACTTTAATCCATGATACAAAGCCATTATTTCTTTTAACTGCCTTATACAGTAAGTAAGCTTTGCTGTATGAAATTGAATGCAATATGGTAGTTGTTTCAGATTTAATTATAAAATTTAAAATTATTCTTATGTCTTCACTATTTATTTATTGACAGCCAAAATCATGTGGACTATAGAATGAATGTTTATAATATCTTTTTCATCATTTACTGTTTTTCGTGCATAGTTTTAATCTCTTTTCTGCCAGTATTCTTTTGTACAGTAAGGTATTTTTAGTCTGTATTTAATTGATATTTGACAAAGTGGAAATTAGCGAATTCCATACGTTCAACTTTGAACTTTAATGTGCAAATCAAACTATGAGATAGCAAATAGCAGTTAAATCAAATTTGTTATAATTTATTGAGAGTCGATGTCGATCAACTCCCAAATCTGAAATGGTACCTTCAATTACTAATAGTAATTTGCCTAATATGGGATGAATAGTTGATACATTGATGATATTATAATAATTTTTATAAATACAAAAGAATTAGTGTTGGTAAACAGTAGAAAAATTTGTTCCTAATTTCAATCACACATTTTATTCTTAAAATGGCATTAATTTCAGATTTAATTTCTATTTGTATCTGTTGTCAGATGTAGGATGTTAAAATACTGTATTAAATTTTAAACTTGCAATAAGAAATATCAATGTCTTTAGACTTTAGTTTCCTGTATTAAAAAATCCCACCTGCTTTCGTCGCAAGTAATGTTGAAATATAAACTTAATTAGATTTGTTTTGATGCATTTTGGAAACTGAAAATTTACAGCAGAATTGAAAGCAGATTAGTACAGTAAAAGGTATTGGCAGATTAGTATTGATCAGGGCTGCGTGCTTTTAATATTAAAATTATAGCTCATAACGTTAGCAGTAGCACAGGGTGCATGGGTTTGCATTCTTTAGAGTGGTTTGTTAAAGCTTTGTAAATGTCATGTCTTTGGGATTCAATTTCTTATTGCATTTACAAGTGACGATAGCACACTATCATCAATGAAACATATTCAACAAAAGACCTGTCAGTTCGAATGTTGACAGATGAGACTTGGTATGACAGTAGACCTTCATTATTGAAGGTGGAGTTGTACCGAATGACCCAGTAAAGGAACATGTAATTGCAAAGGAGGTGGGGCATTTTCAGGGCAGAAGAAATGATCAATTATTGAACACAGGGCACGTGCCAATCTTTTAGTTGATTGTTAAAGATTTGTTGCTTGGAAATAAAGTGCCTAGCTTACATTTCCCCAGAGTCATAGGTTCATTCATTACAAATGGTGATAAATTTTCTGATGATTGCGAACAACTTTCTTACTGCAGCAATGTTTTCATTAATGTTCTTAGGTTTTTTTTTTTTACCATTTATAGAAGGCGTCCTTTCCAGCTTATCCTTAAAGATCGTTGATATTCAGGGTCCTCTTGAAAAATAGAATAATGTGATGTTTTTATCAGTGAAGTCTCTTTAAGAGCCTTAGGGAGTGGAGTTTTTTTTAGTCGTGAACAAAAATCCTGCTCTTACAGGAATTGAACCCAGGACACTGGGATTAGAAGGCAAGCATCTTTATTACCACTAAGCTATTCAACACCACTCCACTTGTGACCAAGACAAGGGTTAACTATACTTTGGCTAAATCCAAACGTTGTCGGCATGTAAATTTAATTATGCAGCAGCATGGTTTACTTAGACTACCTTTAATAGATACTATCTTTCATGTGATAATGGCCAATATTCATTTGAATGTAGATGAGAGCCAAAAATAAGATATATTGGATGTACAATTGTGATGAAATCTCTTATTTGCAATTATCCTACTCAGAGGAAACAGTCATCCTAGGCATAAATCACTCAGTTAAACTTACGACATGGCTTGAATAATTTACCAAGGAGAATGCTGTGCTATTCATGCTTTTTGCACATGAAATGTTATTATCATTTTTTTTTAACGAATAGTTATATCAACAGTCTACCAAAAAACTAATCTGAAGAGACTGTAAACCTGATCCATAAAAATCGCTATACGCTATCGCCGACTCCTTTGGCAATGCTGATTGGTCAGTTGAATCATTGAGCTTTCCTGATTGCGTCGGGGGCAGCTACGCAGTGCAAGGATTGCAGTGCAAACGCTGTAGTGACTGGATAGCGATTGTATGGAAACAAGGCTTCAGTCACATAATAAACTCATAAAGTGCTGTAAACCACAGATGGACAAAGTGAGGCCCACTATCCACATGCAGCCCGACAGTGATTTTGTTGCAGCCTGCGAAAATAAATTAAAACCCTATGTGTGCGGCCCTCCAATTAATTTAGCTTGAAAACCCCTTGTTTTTTTTTTTATAGCCCAATACTGATCTGTAAAAGTAAATAGTTAGAGCTGAGCATAAAGTGGTATAAAAGCAGGCTAAGAAGGTTTTTTCGAAGCACATTGGAAAATCAGTTTGGGTGTGGCCCTCAGTGTTAAATCAAAAATTCACTTTAGCCCTTCGACCCATTTTTATATGTAAACTTTCCCTAACCACCACCCCCAACTTTTTGCAAATAATTAAGGCAACATGATGTACCAAAATCGATGGCCGTAGTAACTGTACAACCCTTAAATACTCGTCATTTCTAAAATTACTTGTTTTCTGTACATTTTCATTGTACTGAAATATAGTAATGATGAGATCAGTGGCAAATAAATGTTTTTCTATTCTCCTGAATAATTTAAATGCAGTTGAGTGAAAATTAAGAAGGAATCAAAATATTTTTGATTGATTCGTTGAATAATATTTTTAAACATTGTTCTCTTAAAACAAAACAAAAAAAACAACAATATTGTGAGTGAAGAAGTCTACACTCTTACAACATAGTTGTGTTTGATTATTTTGATTACAGGAAGAGCACTACAAACATCTATATGATGAGGAAAAACAAGCCCACAATTCAACAAAGACCGAAGTAGCAGATATTAGACAGTTGGTGACTGAAAAAACTAATTTAATTTCAGAATTAAAATCACGTCATCAATTAAAGATACTGGAAATCAACACAATGGTATGTAACACTTTATTGTTAATGTGTCCCCAAGTCAGGCATAAACATGTTTACTACTTTCGTTGGGATTACCTCCTTGAATAGATTATTTCAAATGAAAATCATTTAAACATTCATAATTATTGTTGTGAGAAGGAAATAAATGTTCAGTCTAACACACTGGTTTTTTTGTTTTTGTCGTGGTTGAAAAGGTGACCTTCTAAATGCAGGGTACAAATCACCTGCACTACTCAACAACAACACTTTTACTAGTACTACTGTAATCAAGTATAAAGGGCTGCCTGTTGTTGAGGTCAAAAAGTTAAAATGTGTTATTCCAGTCTTTGCAATCATTTCTACTTCCTTCAGTAATATAACATTGAAATATTTTATTATTGCCACATTCCATCCCTGTGCTGTGGTCAATAAATCATTGTGTTTTGGAATTTTATTTCTTTAAACCTTTTTTAAAACATAAAATTGTTGTTTCAAAATGTATGTTTTTTTTTGGTTTTGTTTTTTATAGAAACATGTATAAAATGTTGATAATTAAATATTATTTTATGATTATTAAAATAATTAAAATTAACGATTAATTGTTATTACAGATGTATATAATATCTCTGTTTAGCAACTTAAACAATGTATTTCAAAATTTGAGTTGTTTGTTATTTAAGCAATTCAGTGCTGAGATTCTCTATTCCCAACAGTTACACTAGCTGCCTGAACAAGCATGCACAGTTCTAAATGGAAGATTTCTTGGCTGAAAACGATTGATATTTCTTGCTTGGCTGCGGATGTAACATTTTATAATATTTTTGAAGATTTTTTAATACAATTTTTAAGTGTTTTTTGTAGTTATAAAAGATTGTTCGTAAAGACATCGTGGCCACAAATCAAGTTTGTAAAATCGAGTATGTTTGTAATTGAGAGATGTTAATACTGTCCAATAAAATTCAGGAAGAACTGAATTGCTTTATCCTGTATTTTATTAGATAGTTTATTTAAGTTTTTAGTTTTTTTTTCTCTTGGCTTTAACCAGACTTTGAGAACAATGAAACAAAGTTCTGAATTAATTATTTATTGATTGATTTATTGATTTATTTATTTATTTATTTATTTATTGATTGATTGATTGATTTATTTATTTATTTATTTATTTTCAATTTTTATTTATTTATTTATCAAAACATACCAAATTGCAGCAAGCCTGTTGAATTTCATTGTAATACAAAGATTATTCAAATATGTAGAAATATACAACCAATAAAAAAAAATTATATACAGTATGTACTTTTGTTCGAACTTTTACGTTTGTTTTTATCTTCTACAGCATGAAACAAAGTTCAATAATTTAGAAGCAAGGAAAAGTCAAGAAATAGCTGATAGAGACGAGAAAATAAAAAAACTTAAAATGCAAATGGCAAATATCTTAAAAGACAATTCATGGTGAGTATGCATGGTGTGCCAGGTGTTTTTGGTATCTGTATCATTATCCTTGTGCATATCAATTATTGCAAATTAACTATTTATTTATACTCTATACATAGAGACATAGAGATTCATGAAAATGTCTTTGTGTATTGCAAAAAAAAAAACATCTTGTTATAAAAGTTATGTAAATATGGACTTTATATTAAGTATAAATGTTATGCAAATAGAGTTTGGTGATGTGTACAGTAGTATAGTATGACCACGGAACAGTGATTGACTACTAATAAGGGGAATGGTGAAATCTATTGCCCTGAGGTGAGTTGGAGACCGTAGCCTATAGGCTACGATCTCCAAATCAACGAGGGGCTATAGATTTCAACGTTAAGTTTATAAAAGAGCATAAGTTTATAAAAGAGTCTGACCGACCCATAATCTAAAAAATTTAAGCAGCCCATTAATTTCACGTCAGCATTCGGCAATTGCTGACCATATTGCCGAACCAGAATTGGCACAGGACGGCAATTTTTTTACTGGCTTAGGCCTAGTTCTGAAGCAGTCAATGATCAGTGCCTTCTAACGATTGCCTGCTAACAATTGTACAGTATTTTTTTATGAAATTGATATTTCTCACGCTTAAAATAATGCTAAAATGAACACTAAAACAACATTTTTGGCGATTTTGTTATATAAAACATAGGTATTATACTACACTATTAAAATACAACATGTACAACCATTCTCTCATTAACAATATATTGATTTAATAGAGATAATTAACAAAATCACAATCTGTAAATGACAATGTAAAGTCAAGCCTTCAAAAAAATCTTAGTTTATACTATAGGCCTAGGTAGTAAAAAATTGCCAAAACTGCTAACCTCAGAGAATTTAGGGTCAGAAAGTTTTTACTTTCTCTTATTGGCCCGAAATACTTGTATGCTGTTTAAAAAAGATACTTATCGTGATAATTTGACTCGTTAAAAATCTTGAATTCTTTTATAAACAAGTTCAAAAGTGTAAATTATTATACTAAAATCATAATAATAATAGTAAGCCAAAAAATGATGATGCCCATCCTGTCAAATGTTAATATTGATAGTAAGAATGTAACAATTTTATGAAAATTGTATAACAAACTTTTATGTTTCCAATCAAATATTATTATTCCAATTTAGGGAGAGGCAACAGCAGTTAGAAGAGCTCAGTAAAGAACTGAATAAGATTTCAGAGGAAGCAAACTTGCTGCGAGCGAAATTAAAAAAACATGCATCTAAACAAACGACCGGCTGTGAAAACTGTGCCACTTTTAAAAGTTTGTTGGATCAAAAGACGAAGAAGGTCGAAGAACAAGAAATCTCACTCGCACATATGATGACAATAGGCAAAAAATTAGAAACTCAGCTTGTTCAACAGGTTAGTGTGACTCATTTGCTTATGCGATTGAATTGTGAAATGAGTCTTTAGTTGAAAGTGGCAGGTGACATGTGAATGTCACAATAGCCATTATGTATTGTTTATAATTGTTGTTGCCATTTTATTACCTTCACTTTAATCCTGTATTATACATATTTTTCTTACTCCTTCATGACATTTACAGTTTTGTATTTTTCCTCTTACAGTAATTAATTTTTATACTAGCAAAAAATAATAATCCTTATTTTATTTTATTTCTAATTCATGTGATATTTGAAGATCAAGGTCAATCAGTTTTTTTCTTTTATTATAGGCCTGGGAATTCCTAATTCTAGATTCTTGCTGGTCATCACTGCATTTGGCTGGTCCGGGGCAAAACAATTAATAAAAAAGAAAAATAATTAATTTAATATTTTGACGATTAATGATACATTAATGATTCATTTGGTTTCAATTTCTAAAAAACTTAACTACATTAATGATTCACTCATTTAGAAACTGAACAGAAAATCAGATTCAAGGGAAATAAATATTCAATTCTTTTAAAATAAAACAATTGTTTAAATTTGGTACCCCACTGCTAGTTACTAAAAAACTTTACTGCATTAATGATTCACTCATTTAAAAACTGAACACAGAAATAAATTTAAAGGAAAAAAATATTCAGTTCTTTTAAGATAAAAGAAATGTATAACTTTGGAACTCCACTATGGTATTATTATTATTATTATCGTTATTATCACATACCATTATTATTCTTATTATACTTCAGGGTAATAATTTTTATTGTGAAAGGGAAAATAGGAGAATTATTGCTTGAACAAAATGTGGATATGAAAAAAAAAACAAACTTTGAAGACCACTTGTAGTTTTGGTCATTGTTTTTAAAGGTTTTTGGTTTGATTACACTCTAATTATGCTGATTTTGGTGGTGACTGTTCAGATGTGGTCTCCATTTAGATGATTTCGGTTTTGATTTCCCTCTAATTATGCTGTTTAGGGAGTAGTCATAGCCATTGTCTCCATTTAGAGGTTTCTAATTGGAGATCGAAGGCCTCAAAACCACTCCAAATTTTAAGGGGCCAAAGGTGGTCGCCTATTCGAAGGCGAAATACATGGTAAGCAAGACTTCCGATAAACTATCACTGATACTGGAGTCTCTTATTAATAACATATATATTTTGTGAAGAAAACGGAGGAAAGTCAAATTCACTTCAATTAATCAGATATTTTTTCTTTCAATCCAGTCTAACAGTAAATATATTACCACTTAACAGAATGGAAGTGCACAGTGATAATGTTTATACAGGAATATAATATTTAAATTAGATACAGAATGGGAAGTCACAGTATTAATTTTACGGACTTAAATTTAAATTGTATAAACATAAAAATATAATATTTTAATGGTATTATTAATTATAAGAATTCTCAAAAAACATATTTGAATGATATTATTAATTATAAGAATTCTTCCAAAACTTCCCTATAGTGTATTTACCATTATTCTTTGTTTTCATTGAGTTTTGTTGAGACACCTTTATTTGTTTTACAGGATGTTTTATTAAAACAGTTTGCCATCAAGAAAGGATTTAAAACAGACTACCAACCTAAATGATTGTTTTTATCGGAAGTTTGTTACAGATTTGACAGTTAAATATTAATTTTACCTGAAGCATTGGACAGTCTTCAGTCAAAATAATGTTTTTGTATGCATGAAAGATGATTTATCTGGTGCACATGCTAAAGATAATTCAAACTGGTGAACTGTTCCAGCTCAGCAGAGTTATGTTCCAACCTGCAGGAGTGTTGTTATCTTGATGGAAAGCATGCATTAGCATTAATTACAGTAGGTGAACTTGAATAAAAGAACAAAGGAGGATTGACAGCATTTCGTTTATGACACCACCAAAATGCTTAAATTATCAACCACCTACTAGCAAATTTATTATTTGCATGAAATTTGCATAAATTAAGTTACCAATCAATGTACAGTGTATTCGACCAATGAAAGCACTAAACGTAAAAGTAAACATAAATAAAGGAACACAGGAGGATGGACAGTGTTTCATTTATGACACCAGCAAAATGCTTAAATTTTCAACCAACTATAAGCAAATTTTATATAATTTGCATGGAATTTGCATATCAATTAAGCTACCATTTTACAGTATATTCGACCAATGAAAGCACTAAACATGAAGTGAACATGAATAAAGGAACAGGGGAAGATGGACAGTGTTTCATTTATGACAGCCACCAGAATTACCAACCAACTGTAAGCAAATTTATTATTTGCATAAAATTTGCATAAATTAAGCTACCACTGTACAATATATTTGACCACAGGAAGGTGACCTTAGGATGTTTATATTCCAAAGATACAGAAGTAATTCTGCATTTACCTGTTTCATCTTCAATTGTTCTTTAGGCAAGACCTTTTATGCCTTGTTCAACAAATCATATTTGAAAAGATCTTTAGAAGAACTGTTTAGGGTGCAGGTGGGCAAAGTGCGGCCCGGCGTCAAGTGCGGCTTGCCTACTGTATTTGGCTAGAAAACCCTTGTTTTTTACGGCTCGACACCGATCTGTAAAAATTACTACTAAAGCATAAATTGGATTAAAAGCAGTTCATGAAGGTTTCTAGGGAAATGGTGCGGACCTGAGCGTTTAAAAGTTTACATGTTTATGCTTACCCCTGGTTGAAGGTGCTTTTTTCCCTGGTCGTTGGATACAGAATTGACCATAAACAACATGCAACTTCCCCCACTACCTGGGGAGTATTCCTAATTATGCGTGTTATTCAGTTCAACCAATTTGCCTATAATTTAGCAAAATGGTTCTACCAAAAGTATACATAGACCGTTTTACAGATTAATTAAAAAGATGCAAATATTTGAAGTAATATGTAACTGAATCCTATCATATTGTTCTATTAAAAATGCAATTTGGCAAAATAAACAGTTAAATAATGGACCTTTCCACTAAGCCCCGCCCCTTGGATACTGTTGCTAAGGTCCCACAAAATTACAGTGTTATAACGTACGCGAACACATGCGATTGTGGGGCAACACATGTGGTCGTTAGACATGCGTATGTTCCTGGCCCTGTTCTAATTACTCATTTTTAAATAAAGTTTGATTGGAACTCGAGAAAGGATCACTTTAACCAGTAAATTCTCTTTATTTACTTAATTTTGATTAAAACCTTAATAATTTTTATCATTCAATTCAATTCAATTCAAGTAATATTTATTTCACTTTTATAACAATTTGTACAGTAAGTGATGATAATTCATAATAATAAAGGGAAAATAAGTACAAGGATATGATCAATTCGTGAAAAGGGAACTCTGCGAATAAGCAAGCTTTTAGTTGCAGAGCCCTATATAAAACAATGAAAACTTAGAAAATGACATTTAACACACAAAGAACTACTGTAAGTTATTTTTTTTTCACCAATATGATTAGGCATCAATTATGATTAGAGTTAATGTGTTATTTATTTAATTAGTTGATAAAAGATTATTACAAAATATACAGTTATTTGTATATCATTAGAATCGATGGGCAGTGGCAGGCCGGATAAAAATAGCTTTATTTAAAAAAAAATTATTACTGTAGGTGTGCAAAAAAGCTCTTTCTATTGAAAACAATTATTATTAGCGAGTGAAGAGTTTGCAAATCAAGGCATAAAAGAAGTCTTGCCTTATGATATACAGTTGTTCATTATCATTCTTTCTTAGAAATAACATTACGTTAGTATTTCCAGCAAATAATTATTATTCAGAATACAGTTATCAACTAATTAACATTTATGAGTAAAGATTATTAGTGAATGTGATAATACATTGGAACAATTTAGTTTTCTGGAAAATAATTATTAATGTTACAGTTATCAACTAATTAAGATGTACGAGAAAAGATTTTATTCGTGAATGTGATAATACATTGAAGCAATATAGTTTTCTGGAAAATAGTTATTAATGCTACAGTCATCAACTAATTAACATTCATGAGAAAAGCAAGATTATTAGTCAATGTGATATTAATACATTGAAGTGATTTAGTTTTCTGAAATAACAGTACAGTGTTTAGATTTATAATCCACCTCTCCAACCCATTGGTTAATGGTTAAATGCATTTTTATAGCGCAAAATGTTATTAATAATATAATAATTTGCGATTTGTATAGCGCCTCCCGTTAGACCAACCTCGAGGCGCTTCACAACAACGGAAGGAAACGGACAAGAGAATGAGAAAAAAAACCATGAACCTAGACTAACAAAGAAAAAAGAAAACGCCAAAACGAACCAAACCAACACTGCACCGTTTATCGGCAATTTAAGGCGTAAAGCCCGCCGATGCATGACTCACAGGTGCTCATGTTGGTATGTGCTCTAGAAACAAGAGTTAAAGTCGTATTGAAAGTCACAAATTCAGAAACATTTTCTTCTCCAAGTCAGCACCCAAATCATAGTACGGGGAATCGGGGATAAGTACAGGTCTCCCTCCAATTAAAGACCACTTTTGGGACTGGGGTTTCTGTGGTCTTTAGAAGGTTGTCTCTAATTAGAATAATAAACATAAAAGAAATTTGTTACTTTTGGGACTTCAGAAAAGTGGTCTTTAATTGGAGGGGTCTTTAGTTGGAGGGGTTTTTAATTAGAGGGAGACCTGTACTTGATTGTCATATACAGCTCTGTCCAGACACTCAAATTTGTGACAAAAAGCTGTTGTATGCCCATATATAGTCATTATGTGCCTGTATATTATTATTCTTTCTTTAGGCACACAACACATGTGCCAAGGATTGCCAATATCGAATATATATCACTGTCCTACTTGTAGGTGACAATCCCTTACACAAGACAAACATACACACACGATGCTTTACACAAACTTAATCTCAATATGAGATTTAGGGAGTGGAGTTGTTTATGTCATGAGAAAAAATCCTGCAACTGGCAGGAATTGAACCCAGGTATATATGGTAAGGCTGTGATGTCATCATGACCATATTTAGGCACGTCACATGTTTTTGTCTACAATTTGTTAGTCTGGATAAGCCTTTAGACACGATTGATATGTTGAAGTCCCCCCTTCCCCAGCTTTGGTACAGGAAACCTGATTAATTGACCAATTTTTTTTATTGAGCCACCTAAAATTTGTGTAAATATTCAGTATAATAATGAACCCAAAAATTAATAGGATGTAAGAGATGTATATTTTGTATTTGGTAAAAATATTATTCCAAAGATGCAATAACAATTTAAGTTATATCGCTTTATTTCAAAAGCCATAATTGTATTTTAATGTCTTTGCTTCCATTTTTACCAGTTACCTCCAAATGTAGCCTTAGAGTTCCTTTCTTCCAATTATTAATTTGTTTTTCTTGTGTTTTGAATTGTTCAAAAAATATACAGTATTTTATTTATTTTGGTAAAAAACTATTTTTTTTCTAGTTTTTAATGTTTAAGGATATTGTATTTTCAAATTATATACTGTATTAATAATTGTATGCTCAAAATGAAATAAGACATATACATTTATAACAAATAATTTCAATATTTTCGGAAATGAAACACATTTTAAGTGTTTTGGTGATAGTAAGACTAAAATATTAATTGTATATAATATGCCAAAACTAAATGAAAAAAAGTATTATGAAAGTATCCAAAGATAAAAATGTACCTTTAATGTTTGCTATTGAATGTGCTTTAACATGTTCTTGCCGTTTAATGTTATTGTATGCGTGTACTGCACGTTATTAATATAAACAATTTAACTATGGCAGACCAACATGTTTTTATTATAGTCACGGTTGTAATTCTGATGACAAACACATATATATGGGGTTATGTAGGTCACAGCAAATTTCAGGATGTCATGCTCAGGATGTTTATATTTTAACAAAGATGAAAGTATATCTATATAATATGATTCTGATGTAAACATGTTAGACTGTCAAGTTGAAATAGCTATTGTTTGTTGTGCTGTTTTTTTAATGCACCATGATAAATAAATAATGCCACAGTAACAGTGTAAAATATATTCCATTTTTTTTCTTGTTTTTTAAATCAGGCCATTAATGAAGGGGAAGTTAATGCAGCGGTGAGGTAGTGGACTTGTTTGCGGGCAACTTGGGGCGAGTTGTTTGGCCGAGCAGTTAAGTCATCGGCGCTGGTTCGAATGGCTCACTCGCATTCAAATTCTATCAAAGCAACTGTTTCTCCACACTAATACGCATACATACCGTAGTTAAATAGCACCAGTCAGTGGCGTAATGCCTTTGTGTTCTTGTGGCTAAACCCCTGGGCTCCCAGCGTGAAGGGGCCCTGGAGGGTCCCCCTGGTTCCTCTACTACCCAGCTTTGTATGCAGTCTTGACACAGTATGCTCTAAGGGGAAAAGCTCCAGTACCCAGTTTAAAGAGACTACTATCCTAGCAATTTAAGAGACAATCACCTATTGAAAAATTCACCTTTCAATTATAGTATAAATTTTAGGTTCTTAATAGGCAGCCCGCGGGTCAAATTTGGCAAGGCAATTTAATTTGGCTCATGAGGAAAAACAAATTACAGTAATAAGAAATATATTAAAAAGTACAAGGAATACGTTTTCTTTTAAACACAAAAGGCAACCTGTTTGTAATGTGCATGGGTATGGTTTAAAATTGAGCGATATAATATAGGCCGTAAGTAGAATTGATCACTGGATGGTTTCATTAATTCATTAAACCTTGTAAACAGAACTATAAAAAAATCCCAAGATTGGTATTCTTATTAGTTCAGCGAAATTTGACATGGCAGCTCAGGGAAAGCAAAAACGTTATAGAAATGTAAAAAAAAATTTAAAATGTTAATGATTGTTGAGTCCTAATGCATGATTTAAGACTCATAATAATAATAATAACAATAGCACTCACTAGAGAGCATATCTCCGCCCACCACCGTGGCCGGACGTTTCACCGACAAACATTTGGCCGACAGACATTTGGCCTACAGACTGTCAACCGAAATACCATTTCGCCGACTGCCAGTTCGCCGACAGGCAATTCTCCGACATTTTGTCGTGCCCGGACGTTTCACCGACAGACATTTGGCCGACAGACCATCCGACCTACAGACTATCGACCGAAATACCATTTCGCCGAATGCCAGTTTGCCGACAGGACGTTTCGCCGACAGGCAATTCGCCGAAAAATGTTAATGGATGGATGTGCCACCAGGTGGCATATTTAGAAGATTAATTTTTGTGGCCTGACGTTTCACCGAAATACATTTGGCCAATAGACTATCGACCAAAATACCATACGCCTACACGAGATTTTGCCTACACCACATTTGGCCGAATACCAGTTTGCTGACAGGGTGGTTCGTTGACAGCCATTTTGCCGACAGTAAATTCGCCAACATTTTTAATGGATAGATGTGTCACATAGTGGCATATTTAGATGATCCACCGACAGACATTTGGCCTACAGACTATTGACCGAAATACCATTGGCCGACACGAGATTTTGCAGACACCACATTTCGCCGAATGCCAGTTTACCGACAAGACGATTCGTCGACATTTTTTGTGAACATCATGTTAATGGTTAGATGTGTCAAAAGTGGCATATAGATGATTTATTTTTCGGTTACGTGTCCAAAACCTTTCTAGTACCGAATAGTGTGCACAGCTTACAATCAAATGTTAAATTATGTTTTGAGCATTGAATTTAAAACTTCCACACTGTGATAGAGCTAACAGTTCATGATAACGAAAATTAGTAGGCCACTGTTTAAATCGTGAAATAACTATTCTATTCTAGTAACGTATTACTATTCTTTGTAATAATAGAAGGGCCGTAATAATCTGGGGAAAGTATATTGTGTACATTTCATTTGTTAATTAAATTTGCAGTAAATTCACACCTGGTATCTTCTATCCTGTCTTACTTTTTATTTCAATTTGTACCAATTAAAAAAAATGCCCTTTATATTGGTTTAGTTATTACAGTCGCTTATGATTTTCTTAGTAATATTTAATAAAAATATACATGAACGTGTATTTTTTATAGGCCTGTATTTAATGTTTGACAGAATCTTGTTGCATGATTAATACATTGAAAGTGTGTCTGCATGTATTAATAACTTGTCGGCAAATTCGACTTCGGCGAATTCCGGTGTCGGTGAATGTTCTTTCGGTCAAGTGTCTGTCGGCCAAACGTCCGTCGGCAAACTGGCATTCGGCGAAATGTCCTAGTACGACGAAGAATCATCAATCACGTCACAAAAATAAATTGTCGGCGAAATGTCTGTCGGCGAATTGGTTGTCGTCGAATCATCCAGTCGGCGGATTCGATTTTGGCAAATTCCGGTGTCAGTGAATGTCAAGCGTCCGTCGGCAAACTGGAATTCGGCGAAATGTCCTAGTACGACGAAAAATCATCAATCACATTACAAAAATAAATTCTCGGCGAAATGTCTGTCGGCGAATTGGCTGTCGGCGAATCGTCCAGTCGGCGAATTCCGGTGTCGGTGAATTTTCTTTCGGTCAACTGTCTGTCGGCCAAACGTCCGTTGGCAAATTGGCATTCGGCGAAATGTCCTAGTACCGTCCACCGCAAAACCCTTTCTATAAAAAAAAAAAAAAAAACTAACACGAAAGTTGAGTTGATTAGATATCTGATCTGCGACGTTTTGCTTTGAAGGGTCCATATCTATTGACAGCAAAATATGATCACACTTCCAACGCCTTTCATTGTACCAGTTGTGCACCTGCCAATTCCTTTCATGTTCTGACCTCAATTGCTAGCACGTTTTACACTTTATAGCTGACGAACAAAATGCATGCAATGTATTGGTGTTGAAATGGAAATATTATGGAAATAGAAATATGGGGATTTGATTTTTAGCGCCACATGTTAAAATGTACAGATGAATTAGAAGTATTCCCAATAATTTCCGAAAAGTGAAGGTAGTACATATAGAACGCTGTACACATTTACTGTAATTGAACTAATTTAAATATTCATGAATCATCATATACCTATTGTTTCAGCCTATGGGTAATACGGTAAACTTTTCTTTAAATAGTCTTCATATCCACACCATACGTCGGATCGTGACCAAAATTTAAACACTTGTTTATTAAAACATGACAAACTATTATGGAAAGCGTCATTTTCAACCATTTGAGATATGTTGTACACAAAAAAAATGAAACAGCAAAGCGTTACACACACAAACACACAAAACGAAAACACATCTCCTGGCAGAGAAAAAAAAAGATATAAAGTAAAAAAAAAACAAACACGGAAACCAATACAATTTTAATGAAGTGGAAAAAATGGAGTGAAAAAAAACCAAAAATTAAAAAACGAAAACCAAGTTCACTGCTACGTTATTAGTGAGACTTGAACTATGGCTGCAATGGTAATAGCGAAAAGCCAATAATGATAATAATAATAATATTAATAATAATAATAATAATAATAATAATAATAATAATAATAATAATAATAATAATAATAATAACTTTTACATGGTAATAAAGTAGTGAACCAAAGAACAGTATTAGCATTGCACGTCGAGTTCTATGCTGTAAAGTTCCGTCTCCTTGTTTTGTTCTGTTCTGTTCACTGTTGTTCTTTCATTTACATTGCATCATTTATTTCACACAGATAATAAAACGTCGCTATACCAGATGACGCGGAAAAGTCTAGATTCTTTTGTATTGTGATTCCATTGGTAAAGCGACCCGCTAAAGTTGATTTATGACTGCTAAAATGATGACCCAATCCAACCGCTGGTGTAGTACCATTAAAAGTATAATTTGAAATTGACGTACAATTTTTCAAACCTTTCTATCTTAAACGAAAAGAGTTTCTAGATAACGATGATTTCAACTCGCCGGAAATTATTCCGTTAGATCAACTACTCTAAAAATAATTTGGTCCTTCAAACAAATTAATTAAGAACCAGGGGTATAAAGAATTGTATATATA
>NW_022726568.1:128720-137199 GCF_011630105.1 Anneissia japonica
ATGTTATTATATTTCTGAATAGTCACATTTTTTGACATTGTCTAATAATTAAATGCAGTTATTTTAGCCTTAAGAATTATCTCTAGGGAGATTACCCACCCCCGCCACTTTGTGAGCGAAAATAAAAACTGATATGCAAGGGGTCTAACATTTTCTCGCCCCCGGACCATTGACTCGTTGTTACGCCACTGGCCCTTGTTTATGATGCACTATACAACAGATATCCAATTACAGTAGTACCTATCTCCTTTGCATTAACGACAAGACGGGGTCTCCGAAAAGATACTGCTGTAAGTCTAAATAAATCAAGGTAAAATACATTTAATGATAGTCTTATGGTCGGGGTAGTGTGGTTTCATCCACACAAGACAACAATGAGAGGCCACATAGACATGTTGAGTCTTCAAACATATGAAGCAATATATTTAATGAGATATACTTGGAAAAACAGTGATATGAGAAGTGGCGACAGAAACTTATAAAAACATCTGGATGAAATTGATTAATTTTCGTCTCCTGTTGTTATCAAAACACATGCGATTATTGATTTGAAACACAAAGTACTATACTAAACTAATTTACTCTCGGAACCTTTATGCTAAAACTTGAAAAAAAAATTAATTTAAAAGGATAAAATAAGTTGAGACAGTTTAAAGCAGTTTATTTACCACCACACTGCAAGAATTAGGGACGCGGTATTATTTACTGCATGCATTTAATTCGTCTTTTAATGGCAAGAAAATATATTGTATAGTTACTTTGAGAAATAAAATCACAAAAACGCTTGTTTTCCGAGTGCATAATATTGTAGAGCGAATTAGTGTCTTCAAAATATTAAAATCTTTGATCAGTATTTATATTTTGCATATGACCAACAACTTAAACATGCAATGCAAATAATTTTTACATAATGCATTAAATATTTGAATGCTAATGGAAATAATATAAAAATATCACAATTATGCTGTTCGTGTCAATGGAACGGTATTATCATGATTAGAACTTAGGCCTACCGTGGCTTACAAAAAGAAAAATCCATAAAATAAGCCTCCTACATAAGTAAATGAATATACAGTTTACCTCTAGTAGATAGGTTAATCAAATTGAATTGAATTGGATTGAAAGTAGTTTTTTTTTTTTTTCATTTTATAATAATTATTATTATTAGTACATGTAGTAGTAGCATGATAGCCTGAGTATACATTACATTTAATAATGTATATAATAATAATAATACACCTTTGTATAAAAATCACTATTTCGTTATATTATATTAACATTAGAGAATATAATCATAGGTTTCATTTATGTATTGTCGAACAGTAAGATGACGTCACAGATCGATCAGTATTTAAAAATGTGCAAAATTCAACTCCACTCTTTAGGATTCAGATTGTAAGTTTATAGAGCATTAAGTCTGTCTGATTATCATCATATCACCGCACTGCTTTATATTGGAACGTGAGCCCGAAAGTTGAAAATAGATTTGTATTAGGCTTATGTTGATAATGTTTTAGTTTGGTTAATCAGTAATTACCTTAACGAAACGCTTAAGTAATATTGTGCGTAGGCCTATTACCTTTGTTGGAATCTGTGCTAGGCCTATTACGGTATAGTTTCCAATACACTAAGGAGACACCGACAGTTCTTCAACTGAGTTTTAACGTTTCCCCATGATTTTTTTAATGGGTTGTATACCGTAGTTCTACAATTACGGAAAAAAAAAGAAAATTCTCCAGGCCTAATATCTACGTTTTTTGATTCAGAACCCATTATCCGTCATCGGAGATGCAACATCTTCTAGAATTTACAAACGCAGCCCATCGACGTTTTTAAATAAAATCGACCTTCTAAACCACCTGGCAATCATACATAGGTCTACCCAAAAATATCAAGTTGCAACTATTTTAAAGTATGCAAACATTATTTTTGAAGATTTGAGGTGGCGAGTATAAATAATAATAAAATAATTAAACTTTCGGTACACAATGTGTGTGAATCTGATGCGTGTGAGTCTGACGTCATCAGAAAATTCTCCTGATGACGGTCAGATTTCGTTCTCAATCTCACCGAAACGTCGGGACAATCATCCAGTGATTTTGTCTCAATAACCATATTCTAAACATGGGTACAGGAAGTTTAATTATTTTATTACTATAAATATTATTTCTGTAATAATAATATTGAATTATTAATTTTAAGTGGAAATCCATACCATCAGATTTTGTCTCAGTAACCATATTCTTAACATGGAGTACAGAAAGTTTAATTATTTTATTATTATAAATATTATCTATATTAATAATATTGAATAAAGACCTTGATGTAGGAAATCCATACCATCAACTTCCAAGCAGCTGAGTGGTTACACCAGTGGCGGCGACAATATTTGTGGTGGGGGAGGAGAAAGTACTAATTTCCGGCGTGGGCCAGGGGATTAGACCTTATGTGGTGGTCCAGAGGTTTAACCCTCTGCTGCCTAAAGAAACTGGGCAATTTTTGGTCATTTTAAGCTGTTCCTTTTAGATTGTGTTCGTTTTAGATTGTGTTCTCCAAAAATTTGTGAACAATTAAACCATTTTTTCTGATTTTGATGGTTTGAATATTCATGTCCGACGGGGGGCTTACAGTAGTAACGACGGGGGAGGGGAGGGTTCCCTATCCACTGACACCGCCACTTGGGTTAGGGAGCCAATATAATTCCTCAAATAATTTTTAACAAGTCGTTAACGAAATGCTAATGGACCTATTAGTACTGTACTAAAATTTCAACACTAACCAAAATTAACCGCCTCAGATACCTGCTTTCCCGTTCACAAACGCCGTCTGCACTGAGTCGGTGCTCTCATTGTAGTTAAATCGGCTTAAGTAGAAATAATAACACAGAGAAGTCGTACGGTAATTATCACAGCGATTTAAACTCCTCAAGCTAGTAACTGTGTACGTACTTTCTATTATTATAGGCCTTAAGCTCAGATCATGGCAACTCAATTCCTTACGGTACGGTACTGAAGCTATAATAAAGAATGATGCATTACATATTATTCATAATTCTAATTTAAGAATATGAATACAGACCTACATTTACTGTTTTGTCTTGAAATTCATTGGCACTTACGCACGATATGCAATATGTTCACCAATGCAATACCAGTTCTTCATATCTCAACTAACAGCATTCTGCAATAATCAATTTATATAAACACCGAATTATGTGATACCAGAAATTTCATAAATTTGAATAGGCCCTTTGGTATGCTCAACATTAGACCTTAAATTCCCGAAGAGATTTGTAGCCTCTTGCTATCTTCATTAAAATCTGTACTCAAGAACATTTTAAGACTAATATATATTTGGAAAGCAAACGATGTTTGTAAGTTCAAGGGACGTCACTTGTGTTGATCCGCCAAAGCAACAGTTGTGCGAACACTTTAACTTGACTGGGGTCGCGTGCATCCAAAATACGTTGTAGTTCTTTTGCAAAGTAAGATCAGTAATTTTCACACACAAGAACATTTTGCGATTTTTAAAGGAGGGGGTTTTCCGCCAATCTCTGAATACTCCACGTCCCAGTCGTCTGGTACTTGTGATGCGACAGATCTCATCCAGGGTGCCAAGTCGTCGGACGTCGGGACTTGGGGAAGAATCCGTGAGTCTTTCGGTTCGATGTAAACATCTGGTTGAGCTATGCTTTCTTTTGAGGACACCCGTCTTCCACACAGACAGCAATAACAGACGGGGGTTATAGTTACAAATAGTAAGAAAATGACGACTCCAGATAAACCTAGGATCGCAATTGACGTGGGGACACCAAGAAAATACCCTCCAGTATTATAATCATAGATACCATCATCTATTAACTCATCTGTTGTATGCTGGTTGCCAGTGGCTGTTTCTTTGCGTACGTGCATTGTCACAGTTGAGGATGACGTGCCGATAGAGTTAGTGGCCATGCACGTAATCTGGGCTCCATCGTCTGATAGTGAAGGTTCCAGAAGTCGCAGTATTTGATGTGTAGTATCATCAATTAGTATCCTTTCTGACAATTTAAACGAGAAAGTCCATTCATAGGTCGTCAGTATGGGGTTTGCAAAGCTCTCACATATAAATATTGATTCCTTACCCACGTGCACGATTTCAGGATAGCGAATTCGTATTATTGGTTTGTGCAAAACAACCACAGAATTGATCTCACATTGTCGACGTTTAGATGGCTTGATCGCAGATGACCTCATGTCACAGATAAACTTACTGCCACTATCATCAGGCGTTGGTGTAAATGTGTAATGCGCTTTAATTAGACCTTCTTTCACATTATTTTCGATTTTTGTAGGGATTGACTGTCCATCGCGCTGCCACTGGAGAGTAACAGGCGGTGTAACAAGCTCTGAAACGCACGTTATTGTAACCTCTTCGCCTTCTGGGAAACCACCATCAATTTCAGACAAGCATTTAGGATACTGCGAGCCGGGAACTTGGTTTACCATTAGTACCGCGCGTTGCAAGGACGTCTTCCGTACCTTCATGCTCTCTTCTGCTGAGCAGGAATACTCACCAGCGTCCTCTACATTTACAGGTTCGATTTTCAGCAGAAACATGAAACGTTTTTCCTCAGAGAGGAGGTCAGCCACCATGCGATGTCTTGTTTGACGCGTTGGGCCCATAACCGAATGTTCTCCAGCAACAATCTCACCGTCTTTTTCCCATATGAAAATGTACTCTTCATCCTCATTGGTGTTTAAAACTTCGCAAACCAAATTAACAGTTCCTCCTTCCACGACACTAGGCCGTAGTGGCACAATTCTAAAACTGTACGTTTGACAGAGAGGTAGAGTAGAAAAAATTAGTCCAGTAATGAAAACTATTCCTATTATTGATGAACACATTAACATTTTGAAAATCGTCCGATGAAACAATCCTATTTGATAATTCTATCATAAGAATTAGGACATATTAGTCTTTTCCAAAGAGATAGGCCTATTTTATCTGTTTCAGCCGTACATTTTGTTAACGAAGTTGAGCACAACCTGAAAGTATGACGATCGCACAGAAAATAAACGTGATATTGCTCCAGGAATTGAAGCGAGACACAGCGAAGCTTGTTTAGCACCTGCGTTTACTTCTCATTTCTAATCAATCAATATTTTACCGCCTTTGTTACAGGTGTATTCCAATCCAGCCATTACTTTACACGATTCCTACAAAGTAATACTTAAACAACCCCGTGTTTTCTTTGAAAATACTGGCGTTGTGATACAGAGGTTTGCTCATAGAAAGCAATGAATATCTGTTACCTTGCCCGGAACTATCAATTGTTTGTATCGTTCGTTGTTCATAGAACCTTAATTTCCGTCTTCGTTCGTTTATACGCTGTATGTGTAGGCTTAACTTGCTCTGACTACTGCGATCTATTGTTGTAATAATCTCAGTATATTACGGTATATAGCGATGACAAATATCAGAAAAAAGCAACTATTACAAACGCTTAATGAATGGCTCTCTTTAAAATAAGCAAAATACTAACATGGCAAGCTCATGATGATGATGATGTCATTTTCAGCCCACATTAAATCTTCTATGACTTTTTAAAGATATTGTCCCCTGAAAATGACGAAAAGTTAAAAAAAAAAAAAAAAAAAAATTGTAATTAACTTGCTAATTTTGCAGTACCATACTAAGTATTAACGTGGGCATAGACATTATCGAATAAAATAAATGTATACCATGATTTTTATATTGGGTAATGATAGGGCCTATAATAAATAATTAATAAGACACTTTCAATGACTGGAATTGTTTCATTTTTCCGCTGTAAAATTCCGGGTGAATATGTTTTAAATACACTAAGTTTTACGTTCAAGTTGACAATTCTTATGTACTTCAACATGAGCAAGTGAAGTTTAAAAATGATTTTTATGATATTTTGGGTATTTTGAATGGGACAGTACATTTTTAAAATTGAACATTCTAGATCTTGGCATGATTATGAAACATTTTGCTAGCGTGTGGTCTAGCCTACAGATGGATTGATCTTGAATTTCGACGGTTTATATACACATTTTAAAAAGCTTACCAAAATACATTGAAACATAAAGGCTCCTGGCTTAGGATTGTCAGAGGAGTGAACCTATCGGTAATTGGTCCCTTAAATCAAGTGGACTGTTTCTCTTGATCGCATGATGTGAGCCATTTAATTCCCAAGACTTTGCAAATGGCCTCCATGAATTCTTATGTCTGATACTGCACTATTTTTTCCAGACGATCCACAATTAATTTAAAATAAAACAAAATAGACAGCTCCTAAAGCAGAGGCAATCAAGAAGCAATCTACATGGCCGAAAGTACACGTCGGCGAAGCATGAAGTTTTTTTGTTTTGTTTTGGAAACATTTTTAATTAAAAAATCATTTACGAACATGGAACTAATTTCTGGGGAACCCCGTACAAACTACCTTCCTCCTGAAATATAAGCAACAATAATATTTAATGATTTTCCTTTATTAGGCCTACATTAGGATCTTTTATAATTTTAATAAAGACTTAATATCTTTTTAACATTGAATATATTTTAACGTGGGCCTATTGTATATTTCGTGTTTTAGTTAATATTTTAATATACATTATTTGAATGTACTTGGCAATGTACCATTTATTCAAACAAACTCTCCATTTTAATATACATTTATATTTTTTACGAACAAGTCAATAAATAAATCTTGAATCTTGAACACCTCTTAGAATGCAGGAATGTGAAAGTTGGATCACATCGTTGTTAAATACCGTACTTGTATTTATCCGAATATCGCTCTAGGGCGTTTATTGTTGATAAGGTTTTTTTGAGGGGGAGTTTATTCGAACGAGGCATTTATTCGAGGGAGGCGTTAATTTTTCTTTGGGTGTAAAATGGATATACATAGGCCAATATACAGTATAATAAACTTTAAAGCACCATAATTTCGCTATAAATGTGGAACTACAACATGGGCCTAATCACTGTCAAAAGTGTTATTGCGTGAACATAAAGACTTATTGGATCCATCCATGCCAAACCAGGTTAGAAGAAATATAATTCTACTATACTGGAGTAGAACATAAATAGAATATGTTGAGAATGATTTTGCTTCCATTAGATTTTTTACAGTTATTTTATTTATATATTTATTTATTTTTTTGAGGGCCTCTATTTAAGGGGGGAAAAATAAACGCCTCTGAGCGTTTATTGCAAATGAGGCTCTCGTTTCTTCGAGGGGCGTTCAAAATCTATGAATGATCTAATCTAAAGTAACTTTGTTGTTGGGGGCGCTGTCCAGAGAAAAAATGAACCAAAAAGAGCAGTGATGATGAGCGGTCCAAATCAGGGTTGCCATTTGGCCTTTTTGACGGCAGATTCCTCAAATCTGGCAGTATAAAAATTTGCCTGGCAGTAACGTTTAAAAAGTCACGGCCAAACTATATTTGGCCGAATTTGGCCGAATTTTTGAAAAGTTTACATTTTTTTCAATATAGGCCTAATATAACGTAGACTTGTTTTGGATATGTTGTTTTTGTTAGCTTAAATTTTATATTTGATTCTAATCATGTACCTTTGTTTGTACCGTACTCGCGCGAATAAGCGCCCGGGCGCTTAAAATACTTTTGGACTTTTTGAGGGGCGCTTATTCGAACTGGGCGCTTATAAAAACAGAGTGAAAATTGAGGGGGCGCTTATGGAAATAAATGAAAATCGAGGGGTTCTTATGAGAACTTATTAAATCCAAGAGGCACATTTTGAATGAAAAACGATTAAATAAGGACATCAGGAAACCGCAAATTACGAATGGTGCTGCGGCGGAAAAGATAATCGTCCAGAGAGCATGGCTTGTCATGACAAGAATGTTGTGAGTACAGTATAAACAGCAGAATAGCAGATGAAATTAGTGGTGGTGGTTAGCTTGTTCGCCATCGGTCGATTGAGAATAGCAGAACGGCATGATCATTGCAGGTTTTCTTGAAAACTTAGATGAGAATGTGTTAAAGGTGCAAATTGTCGGAAAAGGAGTAGTAGGACTAGGATATAGACAAATGAAAGAAGATAAAAGTTGGAAATACTATCTGTCCAGGGAGCTCTCATCATTCTGTCAAAGATAAATATCCTCACTTTGATATTGACTAAAGGAGAATGTGATTCCACTTCACACCTCAAATCATGCCAACATCCACAGTCCCAGGATTGATTGGGTTATTGAAGGGGCGTTTACATTCAAATTACGGGGCGCTTAAGGAAATTTTCTCGGGGCGCTTATTCGATAGGGGCGCTTATTCGCGCGAGTACGGTACTTGCACCATAAACACTTAATCTATGTTCCCCCTTTAGCCAATTTGACGCAAGAGAGTTTATTTTAAAAATAACAGTTACATTTAATAATGTAAATTTTTCGGATGAAATATATATTTTTTATGAAGTTTATCCTCGTTTAAGCTTTATGAAGACAGTTCAATGC
>NW_022726568.1:137587-139677 GCF_011630105.1 Anneissia japonica
AAGGTGCTGCAGTGTTCTTTATGTAGAGCGCCATAATGCTCGATGTGATCATTCGGGTCCGATGGCACCTCCAATTTTCATTTAAGCAAGTGTTGCAGAGACTTCTTCGAAGTTACTCTGGAGTTAGGTTGCATATGAGAATGAAGAAGATAAATCTGATAGCAACATTGATTTATTGCTTTAAGTACTGCGACAATAACATTTAGAGGCGAATTTAGAAAGTTTAGATAAAAAGTTATTAAAATTTTCATAGGTTTGTTTGAACGCCAGTTTGTGTTACCTAACTATGTCATTAGAGAGCCACGGATTTGCCAATAACATGACCTTAAAATGTTTGCTATAGATCAACAACAATGTACCTTAATATTTAATTCATTTAAATCAAATTAAGATCAAACTTAATAATGTGATTTTAAATAGCGCATTTAGGGGGGTGAAAAAAAGAAAGAAAAATTGATCGTCCAAACGCATCAGGTTATATTCCGGCAATTAGAAAACAAAAATTTCCTCTAAGATGATGTTATCTTTATCGGACCCACTTTCGACCCCCCTCCCCTCCCCTCCCCTTTTTCGGTCCCGGCTCCTCCCCTTTCGGACATCTCTGGATTCGACCCTGAATTGGCCTACATGCCAGCAACTAAAGAACATAGGCTATTTATTATTATGATTGGGCTAGGCATGTATTATATGGTGATAGAATTATTAAAAGAAAAACAGTGAAAGTTTAACATTGTTCTGTGAAGCAGAGAATCATATTCAAAATCCTGATTATTACATATAAGGCACTTCACAATTTAACCCCGTCCTACATTTCAAACCTCATCGTCCTTCGTTCAGCTAACTGTGGCAGGCGCCTTAGATCTCAAGTTCCTGCATGCCGATTAAAAACGTATGGCGAAAGATCGTTTCACGTAGCAGCACCAAAACTATGGAACAGCTTACCCTCTAGTGTAAGAGAAGCACCAACTCTTGCTATTTTCAAGACAAGATTGAAGACTCATCTTTTCAATACCTGTTACTAATTTCAAATTTTCATACATTTTTTTTCTGCCTTTTGTTTTTTGTGATTTGAGTATAGGCTTGATTAGATAGATGCCTTACATCATGAGAGCATCTGTGAATTATGTGCCGGCCAACCACCTGTCAATGGTCTTAAATTGCAGGCGAACGATGCAGTGATGTTTGGTTCTTCTGGTCAGTCTGTTTCTCTGCATCTGTATTTTGGTTACAATAGGAGTTGCCTTTTGTTTTTGTTTTTCCAGCGCATTGAGACTTCGGTATAATGCGCTATACCAAATCCCACTACATTACATTACATTACATTCTGTGTATATCATTTGAATTCCTTCAATTTCAAACGAATGACCGCTGATTTTCGTGTAATTTTTGTAGTATTTCAAATGAATATGTACCCACTGTTGTCTTCTAATCGGATTAAAATCTGGCCGAATTTTGGCCCATATCGAAAAAAAGTTTGGCCGAATTTGGCCGTGAGATGGCGTGTGTTTGGCCGCGAAGCCTGTCGACTATCTAGCAACCCCGGTCGCGATTTTTTTTTTCCGTACGAAACATTTACATGAAACTCCACTCGGGCCGTCTCGGCTGAATCGACCCGAAAATCTCATTGCAGAATTCAGGAGGTCAAAAGGTCATCAACAGATAAACGTCTACAGAACAACTTCTGAGAGAACGTCGCTGTCTTATTTTTAAAAATACGTTGATGTTACCATGTTAATACCAATGGGTCGTTTAAAATGACATATAATATTTGATTAAGCTGCACGAGTAATGAAAAGTTTTATTTTAACTTGAGTTACATACTATGACAATTTTAATTTTTTAGTTATGCCTGGGTTTTGCATAATTACCTAGTCCTACTAGTAGGCCTACTAAAAACGCTTTCTGGGAAAAGTACAAAGAGTAAGGAAAAGCGCGTTTTTCTTCATCTGATCAAATGAAACAGAATGACAGTTATTTTCAAATTAAGAGAAGAGCTGAGAATAGGCAGCTCTAAAATACTGGATGCCATAAGACCTGCCAAAATGGCAAAACATCAAATGAATGTAAAAATGAGCTAGTTATTAATATTA
>NW_022726568.1:139685-141063 GCF_011630105.1 Anneissia japonica
GACCTGCCAAAATGGCAAAACACCAAATGAATGTAAAAATGAGCTAGTTATTAATATTAGGCATAGTAATCGGCAGGTTCTTGATTACAAGGCTAGACCAAGTTAATTACATGTAATGCCGAAATGATAATAATAATAACAATAATAATAATAATAATAATAATATTAATAATAATAATAATGATAATAATAATAATAATAATAATTATTATTATTATTATTATTATTATTATTATTATTATTATTACCTGTACATTATTCTGTAGGTTCTTCATTACAAGCCTTAGGCCAAGGTAATTAATGCTGAAATGATTATTATTATTATTATTATTATTATTATTATTATTATTATTATTATTATTATTATTAATTATTATTATTACCTGTAGCTTAAGGGGAACTTAGACAATGGAGGAATTAGAGAACAATTAAAAAACGACGTTAAGAGGAAATAACACAAAAGATATTTCCCCTTGGGCGATTATTATTTATAGGCCTAGATTGTACAGTATCTGTAGGTTCTTCATTACAAGGCTTAGGCCAAAGGTAATTAATGCTGAAATTATTATTATTATTATTATTATTATTATTATTATTATTATTATTATTATTATTATTATTATTATTATTATTATTTAACATTAGTTAAATTACAATGATAGTTTGGACAAGTTCAATAACGCCGGAATGGTATATTATTTATTTAATAATATTTCTCTTATGCGCTCTATTTTTCATTTCATGCTTCAATTTTGTCCCATTTTTCTCCCCAAAATTTCAGTCAATGTCAGTATGTGAAGCGTGACTGTTGTGTCAGCCTATGACCCTAGGCCTAGTTTAAGGAGGGGCCTAGGAAAGACCTCAGCCTGTAGTTAGGCCTATAGTTTATCCTCTTTCTCTCTAGCCTTTGGTATAACTGTACCTATCTACACTTTATAACAGGAGGTACTAGCTGTTGTTGTTGTAGATAATATACTAACATTTAATAACATCCAAGAAGGTCACAGTTAGTTACGCAGTGACGTACATCACATAAGTCCGTGAAATTTCATAGGCCTACCGTAGGTAAACATAGAAAGAGCAATAGTAATAATAGTAAAACTCGAGCGTCACGACATTGCGAAGTGTCTGCTCTTGTTCCTCGTATCGTACTCACTCGAGTCAATCCGAGATGGCCCGAGTGAACTTTCATGCAAATGTTTCGTACGGAAAAAAAATCGCACCCCGGTCCAAATAGGAACGCTACAAGAAACGGCTGAGGCTATCGGCACTGCCGCAGTGCGAAAAAAAGCTGCTGTTTTCTATCGGCACTGCCGCAGTGCCAAAAAGCTGCTGTTTTCTATCGGCACTGCCGCAGTGCCAAAAAAGCTGCTGTTTT
>NW_022726568.1:142756-166158 GCF_011630105.1 Anneissia japonica
TTTATTATTATTATTATTATTATTATTATTATTATTATGTCTTTGCCATTAACATTATCATTGTTTCTCTGGTAGGCATCTTGTACAGGGACATGTTTTTGCCTAACCAGTCTCATTACGTTTTGAGTGAAAAAAAAATTATGAATTATGAATTACACCAAGGTCATCTATCGATAAAAACATCGATTCGATTTAATTAACAGCAGCTTTTCGCACTGTGACAGTGCCGATAGAAAACAGCAACTTTTTGGCACTGCGGCAGTGCCGATAGAAA
Organism: Anneissia japonica; assembly: GCF_011630105.1. Taxonomy (NCBI): domain Eukaryota; kingdom Metazoa; phylum Echinodermata; class Crinoidea; order Comatulida; family Comatulidae; genus Anneissia; species Anneissia japonica. The sequence continues at coordinate 143,031 of NW_022726568.1, forward strand.
ACGGCAGCTTTTTGGCACTGCGGCAGTGCCGATAGAAAACAGCAGCTTTTTTTGGCACTGCGGCAGTGCCAAACCGGCACTGCGGCAGTGCCAAACCGGCACTGCGGCAGTGCCAAATCGGCACTGCGGCAGTGCCAAATCGGCACTGCGGCAGTGCCGATAGCCACTACCACAAGAAACACGTGTATGCTACCTCTTTGATGCTACATGTCAATACTGCTACCTTCTAATCTAGGCCTACAGAACAGGTAACTTTCTAGATTCTAGTACCGGCTATTCTAAAGGCTAGCATAGGTCGTGACAGCGGGAGTATTATTTCAATTCAACATTCACTTCCTTTTTTTTTGTAATTAAAATTTATGCCTAGCCTAGGCCTAGGCCCTAGCTAGGCCTAGTAGGCTAGGCCTAGTAGTAGGTAAGCAGGCCTAAGTTTATCCTATAAATATGTGCACAATTTGAGACTTTTGCGTAATTTGAAAATTGTGCAAGCTCTTCCTTGCACAATTTGCAATATGTGTGCAAGGAAATCTTGCACAATTTGAAAACTGTTCGAATAATTATACCTCAATGTATGGTGGGGTGGGGGGGGGATTTGGTGTGATATGATGACTATTTTTTTTATGGATATTATTTTCTGGGGGTCTTATTTTTTTTACAATTTTTAATAGCATGAAGATGACTTAAATTGAGGTATAATTATTCAATCTTCCAGTAAAATGCATTGCTTGTAGCACATGTCTGAATTGTGTATTTAAAGTAACAAAAGTTAACTAGGGCCTAGGGCCTAGGCCTAGATTGAAATTCGTCATCAACCAATTTTAGCTGATACGCAGGATCCGATGGTTTTCCTCAGCGAGAAAATTTTGAAATGCCCAAAATTGCCTGAAATGCATTTTTAAATTGGTCAAAAAGTGATCTTGAGAATTTAGAAATAAACGCACACGTACACGCATGTCATGATGCGCACGCAGACGGTAATTGCACATGAAGTTGAGCCTTAATATGAAGTATACTTATGTCAGTGTTCTAAACCAGTCTGCCGCCCTCTGGCAGAGGTCGATTTATGATAAATCTTAGAATTTCACAAATACAGTATTTAAAGGAAAAGAAGAAGGGGTAAGAAAAAGCATTCATTTTGACTTCTTAAAAGTGAAAATAGAAGGCACAATTATGAAAGAAAATTGTCTCGGCTATATACTGAAACTTGGGAGACAATCGATCAAGGATAAGCAATATACGCTCAAATCCATATAAAAATTATTACGCCATATATAAAAAAAAATCAGTTTTTAAAAATTCAAATGGAAATTTAAAGACGTCACAATGTCCAATTAATCAAAATGATCTATAAAATCATATCTACAACTCGTGCTTTCAGAATATGTAATGAAAATTGGGGGTCACCTTTCATCCTAAGGAGCTATAACTGATTAAAAATAGGCATGATTTTAAGCATATTTAAATTTTGAGGCACGTGTATGCGCACGCTATGACACACGCACAGAAAATTAAAGTACATGACATTCAAGCTTGACCGGAAGTTTATGCCCACTGAATATGATTCAGAAATGGCGACTAGTAGTTAGGATGATACGGGGTCATCAAAGTTTTGAGGAAAGAAAGATAAGACATTTATTTTGACCATGATGACGTCATCAAAATGTAAAAAGAAGTCACAATATGAAAGAGAATTGTCTCAGCTCTAACATACTCAAAGTTGGGAGACGATCCATCAAGGATAAGCGAGATAAGCTCAAATGATGTACAATGACGTCATAGATAGAAATTCGGTTTTTTGAATTCAGATGGCAATATGATGACGTCACAATGTCCGATCAGCCATTATGATAAAATCATATCTACAACTCATGTGCTTGTAGAATATGTAATAAAAATTGGGGGGTCACCTTGCATCCTAAGGAGCTATAACTAATTAAAATTAAGCATTATTTTGGCATATTTTCATTGTATGTCGACACAAATGTGCGCACGGAACATCATCCAGTTCCCTGAGATGCTGTTCTTGTTTGTAACTCCCTAAAGCAGATATATTTAAAAATATGAAAAGAATACCATATGTATGGATTACACAGAATAATTGTGAGATTGTTTTGCAAGTATTTGGGAACATGCTGAGCATTCAGTATTATAACATGTCAGGTAGGGCAAACATCAATTTGTATTATTTCTCTCGATGCAAAATGCCATCGGTTATTATAATTGTTTTGATTTTAGGTGATTATTAGTATGATAAACTATTACTACGATGATTATGATTACTGTACTATGATATTATTTTGATTATTTTAATATTATGATCATAATTATGATTATTGTGAATAATTTTCAAGTGCTTCGATATGTTTTTTTTGGAATCTGAAGGGTGCTTGGAATATGAGCTTAGATCCAAATATTTATTAATTCTGTCAATTCTTAAAATTCATATGAGTAGTGCATATTTTCATAATTTTTCTTCTGTAGACAGAAGCAGTAGAAGTACCACCACCAGTATGGAGGAATTTGATGTCTGTATTGTTGGAGCCGGTACGTGGGGCTCAGCAGCGGCTTATCACCTGACATCAGGTAGCCACAACCTAAGTGTCTGCCTAATCGGACCAGAAGAACCAGAGGTATGTATTTTAGCGCTGGTATCTACAGTACCTAGGCCTAATAGGAACTTTTAGATTTGCACGTCGACATAGTGGACTGCTATGTGATGAGGTCATTTTAAAGCACTGCGCATGCGTTACGTCGTCTCCCTCGTCCACTACCAAAATCGAGAACGTGTTCACCTTGTTTTTCCCGTCGTCCTAAATCTAGGACGCCGTGCTCGCTTTTGCAGTTTAAAGATGGAAGATGAAAATATAGTGGCAACGCTGCTTTCACTAGTTCGTCCAACAGAGGCAGACAGAGTCTGAGATAAGTTTCTAACTTGTGTTGAATTAATCTGTATTATTTGCTTTTTAATGCACAGGCAGTTATGTAATTTCTACTGCCTTCGTAAACACAAAAAAGGCTGTGGAAATTCATGAGCGTGCTTACGCCAGTGTGCATGCAATGCAAACTTGCACCGCAGCGAGCGTGGCCGGGGAGGCCTGTTAACTATCTGCATCATTGCAGTTGACGCACCGGATGCGCCCTGAAGTATGCATTACATTCATCATTGTTGTACTTGTCTAGATCAAATTTCTGATAATCTCGGTACTTGAATTCGGCATTTTTGGGTTTATTTGTATTGTATAAAAACATGAATTCCTCATCGTCCAAGACACTGGTAGAATATGCAAAGACAATAATTTTGCGAAGTCGATGAAGGTTCGCCAACTGATACAATGTAATGTAGTTCACTACATGTCAATGTATCTTCGACTGAAATCTAAAAGGTTTTCATTTGTAAGTCAACAGGTATAGTTGACTACGTTGACACGCATGACTAGTCGACGTGAACCGGGTCCACGTCCACACAATCTAAAAGTCCTTACTATTTCTTTTGCAATTACTTTAGGAGGGTATATAAAAAGAGGACAATTATAACTTTATTTAGTTTTTTTCTGATAAGGGACCATCCATAATTTCATCATTTTAACAAGAATACAAAACATACAGTATGATTAGGGGTTGGGTGATTTCGGTGTAGTCATGTACTCTTTTATTAAAAAAGAATGATCCTTCACAGAAAAAATCGTGCTACTGTATGTACTCTTGAAAAAATGATGAAAATAATTGATGACCCCTAAATAAATGTGCTCAGGTGAATCACATTCTGATTTTAAAGGAGCAATGAAAAATAAGTTTCAGTTATTTAACCCAGTGGGCATGGTAAGAAAACATTTACCCTCAGTTTAGTTAAAAATCACTTCGTATCGCCTTATTTGTCAAGATAGCACCCCCTCATTAAAGCCCCTCCACTTAATCTTCGTACTAGACACTACGATGTTACAGTTAGCATCTTACACCAAGATAGAGCTCTATTCTTGCACTTCTTTAAATTGTAGGATCGATCAAAAGCTACAATATTTGGTTCCTACTATGATGAAGGACGCATTACAAAATGTGCTGAAAAAGATACAATTTGGGGAGAACTGGCTAAGAGGTCTATTGAAAAGTATCGTGATATTGAGAGGAAATCGGGTTTGTTTTCATAATTTTTGTTTGTGAGTCCAGTTAGTCTATAGTTGTCATTAAACCTCACACCATTAGACACATGGATGAGACTTCATAAAGATCAGACTAGGGCCAGCTCTTGTGGACAGTTGTCATTGCCCAAATGCTGGACCGAATCTTGGAGGAAGGGGGGGGGGGGTTTGCCTACCACCGGGTCAGCAAATCTCTGAATCTTATTTCTAATAATTAGGCATTTTTTACTGTTTTATTTTACTACCTAATTCCGAGACTCTAAATTCAAGACCACTTTTTTCAAAGAACCAAATAACATTCTTCAGTCTTTAATACGAAACTAACCCTCTCATTAGAGACTGAAGTGCAAGGTCGCCTTGGTCTTGAAGTAGAGGGTGATCTGTTTTCACAAGACCCATGTGGAACCGCCACTTGACTTTGAATTTCGAAGGAACAATGATTATTTTCATGATGTCATACAGTATGCATTAAGTGAATTGAAAAACATTCAGAGGTTCAGATATGCTACACGGTTCATTTGGTTCTGTATTAATGTTTGTTTATTATGTAAATATTTGAAAGGTAAAATTTTCAAGTGAATATTGTATGTGATTAAAAGAAATAATGGAAGAGTAGAATATAAGGAGGCTGTTGGGAGAGACACACTGAATTATATTCTTCACTTACTAGACGAGACTCTTTATACCTTTATTTAGCGAACTTAATTTTTAATGATCATCAGAGGGTAATAAAAATAAATAAAAACTTAATTAGCGGATGCACTAATTGGCCAAAAATAAAATTTAATTTTTATTTTAAATCATCATTGGTGTCACCTTTATGTTGCCACTGTTTAATGCAAGTATATTCTAGAACAGGGATGTCACCAGCTTTTTGAAGTGCCGGTCGGCGATCATTCCGCATTTTCCCGGGGGTGGGGGTACCAACCCCCCTCCCCCAGTTTTCCCGGGGGGTGGGGGGGGAATCGCCGTATTCGTTTTCCCGGGGGTGGGGGGGGGGAATCGCCGTATTCGTGAAAGCTCTTAAAAACCAAAAGGCCTAAGTAAGCCGAGCAGGCCTAGGCCCAAGGCTAGCTGACGCAATTTTTTTTGGCTAGGCCCACCCAGGTAGGCCAGGCCCAGGTAGGCCTAGGCCAGAATTTGAGGAATGCAACAAAACAGATGAAGATGAGACTTACTGTAGGCCTAATTAAATTCAATAGTTGACATGCTTTGTTTTAGATTAAAAAAATAATAATGAACAAATCCCGGCGACAAAGCGTCGATCCGACTGTACCCAGCCGCATTGTTTGCCGTAATTTCACATGTTTGACGATTACCACGATGAATGTGTATGTCACTGATTCATGTGCACTCATTTATTTATTTTTTGTCCATTTACACACATTATATATCGATTATAATTAAAAGTGAAAAACTTAAAATACAAAATGAAAACAAAGTAAAGAAATAAAACATAAATCAGGTTTCGTAAATTTTTAATAATCTTCCTGCCCCGGACCATGATCTCATAATAAAACACTTGAATGGTCACAATTTCAACTTTAACCTTTGAATGTGTACAGAGCAACCGTGCCACGCCAGCCCACGATGTTCGCTATGACTCAACTGGGCCTAGGCCTAGGCTGTTAAGTTAGCGATGAATAGCAGGGCAGTGCAGTATTTTGTTACAATTAACGTAACCACGGAAACATTTATTGTATTCTTATTGTCTTTATCTATCAATTAGATAAGCTTGTCTATTGTGTTTAGGTAAACTAATTATTTTGTTACAATTTGTAAACTGTTGAAATAATAGTGGTGGTCGGGAGCCTGTAAATCCTGGTGGGAAATGTTGAGTGCTGGACGGGCCTGACCACCGCCGACCAGCGTGGTGACATCCCTGTTCTAGAAATATTATGAAAAATATTACCAAAAACTATATATCGATAACTAAAAATGATTTGATTATTCTTGTCTTATTGTAGGTATCAGCTTCTTCCATGATGTGGGCTTACTATTTATTGGGTCCCAAAATGCTACACAGCAAATAAAGTCAGTGTATTCAACTTTACGAATACAATCTACAGAACTCAGTTCACAAGATATCAATAAGAAATTTCCATTTCTTGCAATTAAAGAAGAATTATCTGGACTTTATAGCAGAGAAAATGATGGGTATATAAATATAAGGCAACAAAGGCTTGCCCACCAAGGCTTAGCAAAGTGCCAAGGCTGCAAAATTATCTCAGACATTGTAGAATCTATTCAAGATACTCCCTGTGGCAGAGAAATGCACCTACTTCTTACAACCAAAACCAGTATCAAAATCCACAGTAAACGAGTTCTCTTGACCACTGGGTGTTTCACAGGCTTCAATAACTTACTTCCTACAAAACTGGTCCCAGACATGTTGGCGACTACCGATAGGGTACTATTATTGGAGATGAGTAGTAATGATGTAGAAAGACTGAAGTCGATGCCAAGTCTAATCTATAGACCGAATGACCCATCCAATGCATGCTATATACTACCTCCAATCAGGTACCCAGATGGTAAGAATCATTCTCAGTTGTCTTTAAGAAAAGCTTACAAATTGTTGACAGCATGTCACCCAGGATACGGATGCTTTTGAATAAAAGAAAACAAAATGTAAACAATGGTAACATGTAAAAGTTAAGTGAAGTGATTAATAGCCCGATATTAACAACTTCCAAATACAAGATACATACTGATACAGTGGTATTAAAGTCTGTGTTGTACCTGATGTCGGAGGACAATATTCACTTTCACTGTCTGTCGGAGCATGCTGATGCTGGTCCGTTGCACAAGCATCGTCATGCTGCCTTCTCCATGGAATTATGTTGCCCAGTAATTGCGCAGTATGTAATTGGTTAATGCAAGAAAAATACATTTATTATTAAAGTTATTATTTTTGGTACTTCCTTATTAAAATGTTTTAAATTTCTTTGTTTTTTCAATAGTTTAAATGAATAACCTTGATACTTTACTATGTTTTCTTTTAGGTAAATACTATCTGAAGATAGGCCATAGTGGGTGGGGTAACAAAGCCTTATCAACCAATGATGCCATTGTAAATCACTTTAGGACTAGAGGACCAAGTTCTGTTGGACTGCAGCTTTATAAGATTCTAAAGAAAATCATGGCAGGTAATTACTTATAAGCCTTTATTTGTTTATTTGTATACCAGTACCAGTATCACTTTTATATAAAAAGAGTGATCCATCCAACACAGGCAATCATCAGAGATCCTGAATGTTACAATAATGTTAAGAGGTGGAGAACAGACAGGGAAAGTGCTAATGGGCCAAGGTCTCATAGTGACCAAGACTATTAAATTGTCATCTACTATTGATAATGGCTCTATAATTGGTTAAATGAGAATCTAAATAGTAAAGGCATTGCTTCTGGGGCTTTACTCCCACTTGGACAGTGCCTGGTTGAGACCTCACCTTTAAGGCCTGACAGCTGCTGTCTTCATCCATATGTGCCCATTGCAGGGGCTTAGCCCGAAAAAAGGAAATACTGTAAGCCGTCCAAAATGAAAGATGAAGAACTTTTCTTTGGTGGGTTGGTGGTATTTGTTAAAGGTAGACCAGGCCCAACTAGGCTAGGCTGAGCTGAGTAGGCCAAGCCGTCACAGTAAAGTGGCCGTCATAAATAATTGTTGGCTCGTTGGCTAAGCCTTTGGCCCATTGTAAATTAAAAATCTGGGAAAAATTTTTCATGTATTAATATTAATGTTCGTTACTATTTTGGAAAAATATCTTAATGTATATAATTTTTAAAATAGGAGAGAAGTTACTTTTATTGTATGAACAGTATGCTAATTAAAATGTAAAATAACTTTTTAAAGAAAAATTTTCAAATCATTAGTGCATGAATGTGAAGTTTTATGTAATAATAAATATGAAATAAAAAATTTAAATATGGTTTTCTTCTTTTTAACTAGATTTTAACGTACTGTCCATCAAGTATGACTCCTGCGTTTCAGGCAAAACAGCAACCGGATACCTGTACTGTGATATGGTAACGAAAAAGCTTGGAATACTGGTAGGGGGTAATGGGTATGGGGCTAAATCTGCTTATGAGATCGGTAGGATGGGTGCTAATATGATCAGAAAAGGGGCCTGGGATCATGATCTACCTCAAAGTAAATTTAAGGTCAGGTTCAAACCTTCACCAGTAGATTCACATTTATGAAAATTTAAAAGGTTTTTTTTTGTTAAGCTCCGTCTTGTATGTGACAAATGTGATATGCCCATATTTGGGTGTAATGTGACATCATCATTTATCATGCCCATATATGGGCACATGACATAAATTTGATGGTGTCAACAGAGCCTTATGAAAGCAACAATTGCAACATGTTACATTATTGATGCATTTAGTGACAGTAGATTAATGGTACTTTGTAATATATCATAGCTGGTGTACCAGTGTTTATGTAAGTCAAAATACAGAAATTTTAGTCTTCATTCCAATTTCATGCTTCATTTTTGTCTATTTTCTTAATGGGGCTGATTTATATGACAGGTTGCAGTAAATATAAACTTAAGTACGTCACTGTTGCTAAAAGTTCTTAAATACCATTTAACATCTTTTGGTTCTTTGTAAGTTAAGATTGCCTTGATTGTCTAAGTTCCTTTGATTGGCTCATTATGAAATGTGATCATTTCACAATGCTACCAGACCTAGATAACTGATTTTCGCTGCTACAATCTAAAATTCATAGGGTATAATTTCTTTTAATACCAGTAGGAGCAATTTCGTGTCCTGAGAATGAAGTAAGTGTAATTTTACACTTACATAAGTCTGGGAGCTCACTTAGTTCTTGTTTGGCTTCATTTTGCATTAGAATATATTTATACGGCACACTCCTTCAAATTGTTTTTTTTTTTTTTTGTCACATTTTGAGCATTTTTATCAAACACAGGGAAATTCCTTGGTCCTTGCTGGCTAATATATTTCTTGCAACTAATATACATAATTTTTATGGTGTTGTCTTGGGTGTTACAACCAAAAAAGCAACTGGACCCCTGTACGTCAAAAATGGTAACTGTATCAAATGTTAAGTCAGCTAGGTTTTGCTTCCTCTGTGCTTATGGTATTTATAGAGCAAATTTTTGGAAATTGTTCACATTTTGAGCATGTGTCAAATATTTCTTTGATACAATTTTTCTGTATCTTATATGCCTTGCTGTTATCAATTATGATGAGATTTTTTATGTTTAGTGACATATTTCGGTCATGTTTCTCGGAGCATGGTAATAAGCTACTGCCATAATGATTGACATGGCGAATGTACAATGTCTGAGGCTACTTAAAATTTTCGGCTTTTGAAAACCCTTCCTTGATTTGTGTACGTATGCTTTTAACAGGTTCTTGTACCAGGTCCTTTGAGGCAAGTGAGTATCCCTATTTAACACAACAGGTGGAGGAGCTATTGGGTTAAATATTAAATGGGTTTGCTAATTCCCTTTCCATCGTATCTGGAGCAGCAAAACCTAATCTTTCTCTGCACTCCTTTTCGAGCCGTTCTCTTACTAATCTATGCTCAGTATAGTGAGATGACATTCTCTCGCCAAACTCTTCGTAATAGGCGTTCGACACATCACTTTAGTTTCACTACCTTTCTATTCTGTAGTACCTGCAAAAAAAAAAAAAGCCGATGGTCGGTTTATTACTTGATTTATTTATTGATTATTAGGTAATACCCACTTAGTTGATTGTATGTAGGCCTAAACATTTTGCGTTAAACTACAAAACATAATACATGGTTTAACTTATTAACTGAAAAAAGCACAACACGCATAACTAGAGGGCACTCAGAGAGTGCGTACCTCTGCCCATATAATTCTCTAAATTTCCCATGCAGGTTGTTCCCTATTATATTATTGTAATATATTATATATTTAATGTTACTCATTTTTTAAAATGGTTTATAGGCTATATTTATTTTTTTATTTTAGATCTTGTTCACAGTTCGAGCTGTGAATGGTTCGAACCACACATTTCCACGGTAAAGAAAGCACACAGGACATGTGCAGAAAATTTGTATGGGCTCGATCAAATAGAAATAGGAATTCGAGGAGATCACTGGACTCTTTCTTATGACTATTTATCTTTTCTTTAATGAGTGTTCATTCCTCATAATGCTTTTCCATCTGACAACTTCATTCCTTTTTTGTTACTACCATTACACAACCATTCAACTGTGTTAGCAGGGTCATCAGCGGCAAAGATTTGTATCATTCGAGAAAGAAACATGTTATTACTAGCCATGACTTGATGCTTGATTATTTGTTCATACTCATAATACTCTTAAAAATCATAGTCTTCAAATATTACACTATTAAAGGGAACATACAGTAAGAGCCATTTATAATTTTAGTTGGTGCATTTGAGGAGAGAATCAGATTTTCATTGCATATCCTGGGTGTTTTTTCATCCAATGTTTTCATCCATGTTTTAGCTGACTTTAAGTCATCTTCCCACATTAACATTCCCAAGTTAAGTGGCTGCAAAAGCAAATTCTATAGTTGGTAGAATAAAGTACACGTTTAGTTACATGGACAAGGAAATGTTTCTTCCTTTATACAAGTCTCTGGTTCGACCGTTAATGGAATGTGCAGTCCAGGTCTAGTCGCCAAATCCCCAAAAGCTTGAAAACACAACATGTTTACACTGGAGCCCAAATTTTAGGAATGAAACAAGATTGTCAATTTTCCGTACAATGAAATTGTCAGACTTTTTACCAACGTTGTTTTTTTCGCGGCAATGGCCTGCATAATTTCGGAAGCTAGGCCAGCTAGGCCAGCTCCCGCAGGCTGCGAAACAGCGAGCGGCGGCGGCGGAGGCAGATCTTCAGAAGTCGATGCTTCCCCATCTGCAGGAGCCGGATCCCCCGACAAACGATTGGCCAGTCAGACCTGGATGACCACGAATTGAGATGGAGAAGGAGATTCAGCATTGCACTCCCTACAAGCTGGACAAGCTTTATGATTGTCCACTTTTGGACTGGGCCTAGGGCCCCGACAGATCGGACAATCTGATTTGCCGTTCATGGTGACTACACAGCAAATCCATAGCACAGCAAGCAAGATGCAGTAAAATCCAAAGAAGATCTTGATAAATGCAAGTAATATCAATCAAAAAAAGATCGTAAATCCACAATCGAAAATCCTTTCAAGGTGTTCACTTTCATGACTCCAAAAAAAATGAGGAAGTTGCATGGTGGCGGGCCGCTTGAGCTTGGCGCCAGGAGTCGACTGTTCTATTATTTTTCGAGGGGTGTTCTCATGTGTGAGAAAGAATAGGCAATATCCAGGGTAAGTATCCACTCAGACTACCAACATCACCTTTGATTTGTGTATTTTCCGAGTTAAATGGAAACTATGTAAGGTAGTGTAGCCCAAGCATGTAAAAGTGATCTTTGCACATTCAATGATTCAAACAATCCCCAAAAGGACACTGTCAAGCTTAAAAAGGTCCAAAATTGGGCAACAAAGCTCATCTCAGAATTACACAATTTTTCAGCACATAAACTACCTAGTAAATTGGGTTTGCCTACGCTCCAAGACGTACATGGGGTGATATGATTAAAGTTTTTAAAATCATAAATAATCTTGAGGACATTAACAGTTTTAAAGTTTTACACTTTCCAAAATAGGACAGATTGAAAGTCATACCTTAAAAACATGCTAAAGTTAGAAGAAACACTACAAGACGTCTTTTTTCAATTCTCGAATTATAAATACATTTCACTTCCTTCACACATAGTTAACAGTACACCTCTTAACTCTTTTCAAGTCCAATTAGACAATCACATTTTTTAAATTTAAGAGACAAGGCAGAATCTACGAGTTTTAACTATTTGCCTTGTAAAATCACTATGGTAAGAATCACTTGAGTAGGCCATACCCTCTATCAAACTTTGTAGGTAATGAGACGTGTGGGGTGGAAATGATAAGAGGACAATACTGTTGGTCTTTGGCAGGTCTAAAGTGTCAATGAACAAATGGGATCCATGGATAGCAGCAGAGCATTTTGTGTTCACAAGAACAGGGACAACAGTTGTAAACTTGAAGAATTCCCCAGCAGTCATCCACCCAGATAGATTTGCAACTTGAACATATCCAGGTGGGCTATCTCTAATCATGTGATCTTTAAAGTGAACCTTGGGGAACACAAAACTGATGATGTGGCATTACCAGTAGCATTATCGAGTCAAATTCTTTTGGTATGATTGATTCTACTAGTTCTGCAATCGCCCTGACTGATGACAGAACCGGCGATCTCCCACCTGTTTTCGCAGCATTCAATTTCCGTGAAGCAATTTCTTCTTTATGTGGATTGCTTAATGCGTTTCCACTGTTCTATACATTTCTTTATGTTGCGTTTTTAACCGTATTTGGCTGCATGGTTTTGTTTGAAAATCCATCCTCTTGCTTTTGATTAGGTTGATTTTCTCTTGAATTAGCATTACAAAATTGGATGACCTCGAAAACTGAATTAGGGATGTTAATAATATGTAATGAAATTGTATTACCTTTAGTTACATGCCAAACATCAAAGTAATGGTATGCTTCGATTTTTCACTGTTCTTTCATGTATTTTTCACCTGTACATGTCCATCTGTCACCAGCTCATCAATCCGAATTGAAGCCTTGCCTAATATAGATCTTCACTTCTTAAAGTCCAGCAAACTGCATAGCATTTGAACTACTTTCTTCATTGGACTGTCAAAACAAACAAATGTGTTATTTTGGATTCTTTTATTTTTGAAGTGTCATAACTTTTTTTCTAGGTCACCTAAAAAGCTAAAAGCTCCACTCTTTGTTCAAATAATTACTTAGAAAACTACTTTTTGAATTATGTTCTATCAAACATGGCTTTAAAATTAATGTGACCACCCTTTTGGCTATATTTGCTCGCCCATATCTCAAAAACTAGAAGCTCCAACCCAAAACTGTTTTTGATTCCTTATACCCTACTAACCTCTGTGTAGGTAAATTAAATATGGATATAAACCAAGCATGAATACTATCCAATAGATGCCTCCCATTACGGTCCAGCCAAAAATTTGAGAAATAAGGGTAGTCGTGTTTCGTCGTAGAACCCAATATGGATTTTGAAAAAATAACCTCAAAATTTAGGATAATCAAGTTCATTATATGTTACAATCAGAATATTAAAAACATTGATGTATATCTACCATCTCTGAGGTATTTTACAGGCCAATTTTTATGGTTAAATGCTATTGTACGATTGATTAAGGAAATACTTGAAAGCGGAAATGATTTTATTTAATTAAATTGAGAATCTACGCTTAAATTATGCTTCAAAAATAAATCTTCAAACTATTCACTCAAATGAGATTTCAAGAAACAGGTACAATAAAAATGACCACATGGACAAATTTCTATTCAAATGATACTTTATTTTAAAATTTACTGCAATCCTAAATACCTTGACATAGCATCTTCTGAAATTTTATAAGCTCGGGCAGACCGGCTTGCAATAGTTGGAGTATCAATGCTATACAGGTTATGTCCTCAACAGAAATCCAGCATTTGTCATCACAACGTGGCCGGTAAAACTAATTTCCAGTAGTCTCATTCTTACTCATAAATTTAACATAAACATCTGAAAACTCAGTGGATCGATCAGTAATAAGACCAACATAATTATGAAAATCATATATACAAATAACATACTGACCAACGGAGCATTCATCAACTTGTGGTACAGATACACTAGGTGTAAAAAAAGAAAAGGTTGTCACAGCAACATCCTGTGATAGCCTTTTCATTTTCAGAAGAGTGCTCTAAAACAGGTCTGAAAAAGTGGTTGGATCTGGTCCAAGGAACAGTTTTAATGGTATAAAGGTAGTATTACTGAATACAGGCCAAGTCTAGACACTCAATAAGCATAAACAATTTTGGATTGCTGTAAGATGAGTGCTTTATTTTTCTAAAAAAAGAACGTCTGCAGCTGTCTCTTATACACATCTAGATGTTTATAAGAGACAAGTATTAGGGTTTCAAATTAGTGTTACCACAGAGACGTTAATTAATATCTTTTGTCTAAATCTAATGTACAGTAGCAAGCATGTTCATGTCTAGCAACATCTGGGTTAATTTGGTAATGTCAATGTTAACTTAGGACGGAGATTTTTCATTGTGTCTATGCTTGATCGAGCAATTTGGTCTTCACAAGCCTATCAAACTTTGGAGATTGTGCAGATAAGAATCTAACCAGGCAGTCTGATGCTCTGTCCATCTTGGGCTGTTTATATTTTTGGTATACTTGGCCAGTGTAGTAAATATTGACCAATCAAAACCATTTTTACAACAAGTATGGTAGAATGTTTAAAGATTAATTTACCGAGGGAAAGAAACCGATCGGACACATACTTTCCGAGTTATTCCGATTAGAATTTGGTAACATAAGCCGCGAAAGGTAAAAAAAATAGCTTCCTACGCTGAAAATCCAATGGAATTGCCTGCGTTTAATCGAAAAGTGACGGAATAAAACATAAATATATTTTGTTTAATTTCATCTCATTAGAAAAATGAAAGATAGATCTTTTATTTAAAAAAAGGAGGAAATTGATCTGATGAGCGGTTCCAAAGTTATGATAGAAAATGTTGTAAAAAATGATGTTTTCAGGGTTTTCTTAGAATGGTTTTATCAGTTTATGCTAGCGCGCTACTAAAGAGCGCCTACAAATTCATATGTACAATAAAAATGACAAATTTCTATTTAAATGATACTTTATTTAAAAAAAAAAGTTACTGCAATCCTAAATACCTTGACATAGCATCTTCTGAAATTTTATAAGCTTAGGCAGACCGGCTTGCAACATTTGGAGTATTAATGCTACAGACTATGTCCTCAACAGAAATCCAACTTTTGTCATCACAACGTGGCCAATAAAACAAATTTCTAGTAGTCTCATTCTTACTCATAAATTTTACATAAACATCTGAAAACTCAGTTGATTGATCAGTAATAAGACCAACATAATTCTGAAAATCATATATACAAATAACATACTGACCAACCGAGCATTCATCAGCTTGTGGTACAGATACACTAGGTGTAAAAAAAGAAAATAGACTATGGGGCAAGAGGTGAAAATAGCTCTAAAAATGACTTTTGTTGTCTCCATCTTGTGACTACCTAAATTATGGCTTAAAATGTAGGTATTGAATGCCTGATCAATATCCTGATATTCTTCTGTAAAGTTCTTCTGTAAGGTCAAAGGTCACAGGTCATTATTTTACATGTTCTTGCTATAACTCAAGAACCACATAAGGGATCAAATTCAAACTTGGCTCATGTATGCATATTGGAGTGATGATAATCTGGTACAACTTTGAGGTCAAAGGTAAAAAGTCATTTTCACATTGAAATAGCTTGTTTTCACAATATCTTAAGAACTGCTTGAGCAGGGCTCAAGTATACATTATGGAAGTGGCAATAATCTGATTTTGGGATCACAAGGTCAAAGTTCAGAGGTCACAGAGGTCATTTAGAATAAAGGGTATGGGGTCAAAACAGCTCACAAAATTGACTTTGACCTAAACTGACCGAGATTATGGCTTGAAATGTGGGTAATTTCTGGAAGATCCCAGCTCCGGAAGTGTAGCACCTTTAAAAAAATGGAGTGTAAAGAAAAAGATCTAAAAACAAGCATTAAAAAAATGAAGGCAAGTGAAAATGTTATAAATCAATAAGCATTAATCAAAGTGGCATTTTTATTGATGCAAAAATAAATTTTAAGTAAAAAATTCTCATATGAACATATCCCTAAATGTGCTTGTTGACTACATATTTCCTATAAAAAAGCGGTTTGGTAATTGGCCCTCTGGATATGTTTTATGAGGGCATCTGTCTTCTTGTCTAGTAGCCATGGAAAACAGAGCATATCTTGCTTCATTCACCGTACTGATTTTGTTCATTCCATATAACTTGCAAACAAATTCCTCCAGAGTAGAGATCAAGTGTGAACGATTTTCCAAGCTCTTGAAAAGCCTTGGTAAACTTTGGAGTCTTGGACATCAGCGAGAAGGGTTTGGTCTTTCCCCGTCCTTACAAAGCACTAACGGCATCACAATCTGTAAATGTGTGGAAGCCTACGGTTGCATCGCTAATGTAATTTTCTAGATGACACTGTATCGCATTCATGTCAAGTGTACGCTCCTTATCCTGCTTTCCAGTGCAAAAATACAAATTGGAACCCTCATGTTGGGCAGATACGGCAATTTCGATGACGAATACATCTGTATCAGGGCTTTTTATGATGATATTCTTCGTACCCATGTTGCTGATGTACTTTGCATAACATCATCCTTGTGTCAGCCTCCTCATGAGTAGTGTATAGCTCAGGAATCGCTTCACAGACAGTTGTACCTCTACAACAAGATAACTAGTGGCATTCTTGAGAATGAGCCAGGTATACATCAACTCCGTTGATTTCATCTGCACCACAAGCACACCAGGTCTCATATAAAAACTTGGTAAAGTGTTTCTTGTTGAAGCTATTTGCCAAAAATTTTTTCCATTGCTTTGGAACTGGTTGATGCTGGTTTGCAATCTTAATCCGCTCGGACCCACTTGCAGCACGCCTCAGATCAAACCCAACTTCCTGCACAAAATCTCTCGCGATATCAGCCTGATAACCCACTAATTCTCTCCAAACCTTTACACTGTTTAAAAATGTGTTCCATCGTTTCTCCGTAAATGGTTTCAGATCTTCGCATACGCCAGAACAATGAACAAAGCACCTGCTATCAGGCGAATTTCCAGGGACAGACATGATGGTTACGGCGATGAGATAAGAAGACAACACCAAAGCCGGTTGATACAATTTTTCTGATTGGCTGCTGATTTGCGATAATAATGTTGGCGATCGGATGGGCCAGTTGCATGTACTGATTGTTTTAGCGAAGTGAGAAGAAGATGATTTATTGAAAAATATATTGACTCTTTTTATAAAAATACTAAATAATGTTCCACTTCCGAGTCTGGGAACTAAAAAAATTACTTATAGCAAAATCTGGTCAAAGGAACGGTTTCACCTATACTGAACCGTTCACTTAAGTTAAAGATTTTATAATTTTCCTTAACATCTTTTTCAGTTACATAATTATATAAAGTCAATCCCAGCAATGTTGTTGTTACACCACTCAAACATTTCATAAGGTGAGAGTATTTGTTTCATCCCCTCAAACCAAGCCTGAAGGCTTGCCCTTACTACCAGCCTTTTCGCAGTTCCACTTATCCCATCACAGGGGCTCTACTGTATGTATATCAAAGCTAAATAGTTTTATTGTACACATGTCATCACAAAATACAACTAAATTTGAATAAATCGGTCTCTGAAATAAATTTAGGCCCACTGATTTTCCTGTTAATTACCCAATGCTAAAACAATTTTTATATGAAATGATTTTAACTAAAGTAAACTAAATATAGTTAAACATTTGAATACATCAATCAAACTATGGAGTTTAAATTGATTAACATAAATTTTCTGTTTATACATTTTTTATAATTAAATTGAAAATTATGCTAATTAATGCAAATTAAGATAATCTGGTTAAAATTTTAATAAAACATAATTACAGAAACATTGTGGGATTATGTGTAATTCTGACCTGTAAAATATGTCAAGAAGATGGTAAATATTAAATGATATTTTTAATATTCTGATTGTAACATTTATTGAACTTGCTAAATTTTCAAGTTGATATTGCAAAATCCATATTAGATTCTACCACCAAACACGACAAGGAAACTGAGAACCGCCTATGCATTGCTCGGCGTAGGCCAGTCTGCGACTTTACCTGTGAACCTGTGTCAAGTAAGGCTTTGAATTTTGTAGGTTTTCCATTAATATTGATGGTTACAATGCTCAGTGATCCATTCCTAATCTTAATGTAGCAAATAAAGGAAATGAGGCAATATTATATAGCACTTTAATTGTATAAATAGGATAAAAATAAAAAATGTTCTGTTCTGCCGCTGACAACGTGTTTAAGTTTTTTAGCTTACAAAATGTAAACCACTTTAAAGACATGCATGTTATACTGCATTCTCGTAGATGGTCGCCAAGATGGGCATTATGTTCAAGTCTTGGTATCCTTTTTGTTGAAGTTTGTCCCTGACAACCTGCAAGCCAGTAGATTGAGTTTATTGTATAAAGGGTGAATGGTAGGATAGTGTGTCGGTAGGGCCACTGACCTTCGATTTACAAGTCTTAGTATTCTACCATATATCATATAAAAAGCATAAATACTGTACAGTACAGTAGAACCCCTCATGTACGCAAGGCACGGGGCCCAGAGCCGTTCGTAAATGCGGGTATTCATAAAATCGGGGTTGACACAAATTCCTATGTATTTGCACTGGTACTACTTACACTGGCATAAACCAGGCCTAGGCTAGGCTTACGCAGCTAAGTCTGAGGGGGCCTAGGTAGGCAGCTTCTAAGCATTCTGATCCCACTCTAGGCCCTACACAAATTTGTTTTTATCGGACATTTTTACCTTCTAAAATACCTAGATTGTGGATTTTACTCCAAAAAAACCTTATTTCTTTTGTGGTGGTTTTTATTCAATTTTCACACTTATATACAGGTCTCTGACTTGCTTCTTATTTTTCAGCATACCGTGTTAAATTATTACCGTGTTATAATAATATTCATGCTTTTCTACTAAACTAGTTGTGGAACGCATTCATTATTATCACAATACTTGGACTTGCATTATATATTTGAAGCTCAGATAACAATATTCGGTTCATCATAAATCTTGATTTCTTTGTTATATCAATATATTACTATTATCATCATCATCATCATCATCATCATCATTTACTTCATCTGTCAGTTTCTGTAAAAATATTAATATAATAATAAAAACACTAATAAAGATAATAAATTAAATAATGATGATATCGATGAGAATTATAGTAATAATGTGAGATGTTGGAATTCACAGGAGAAATAACAGTCATGGAGATGAAGTAAACTTCAACGACTAATTATTTATTTCGAATAGGAACTAGGATCAAAAGCATGTGTCAGGCGTAACACACAATCATAGTAAAAACCGTAGCAAAAACAAACCAAAACAAAACCCCCAACTTGACCGGGCAGTGACTGCCAGCATGCGTCAAGCTAGAAAGGAAAAATACAATATAACATAATAAATTATAAATACAGTTATTGCAAGATGCAATTACAACTGATTCATATCTATAAGTTCTGTACCATTATTCACAACATATTTAGTTGGCTTATTGCCTTACTTCACTTAAATATGCTAATCAATTAAATAAAAATAAGAGTAATTAAATCTAACACACACAGTAATTAACTGCAGTAATATTAACAGAGAAATGATGGTTTTAAGAATGCATATTATCAACAATATGGCAAATTATCATCATAAAATGATAATTAATAAACGTCGTAATAATACCAAATAAATCAGTAATTAAATGTAAATAAATAAAATAGCAAACAACATAATCATATCAATATCATCAATTGTAATAATAAATAAAAGAATGGTATTCCAATCATAATAGTAAGCATGATAAATAATAAGTACAATCAAATATTTAGTCATCATATCAAGTTAAACAAAGGAACTTAATCCCACCTTATCATAAGCTGCACGTTACGACGTGACTCTATAACATGAGCCTTCTTGTCCTTGACTATTGCAAGTCCTGTTAACCAAAATAACATAGCATTCTTTAATACAATGGCTCGAGCGTAACAAGCATGACCTCTGGCCTTTACACTTTCACTAGTTACACACTTGTTATTTCTTTACACACATTTACTATACTTTACTATTTACTTCATGAAATGCATAGCTTAACATATCATAATGTCAATCCTTAGTGCTGTCTCTTATACACATCTAGATGTGTATAAGAGACAGGCGTAGGCCAGTCTGCGACTTTACCTGTGAACCTGTGTCAAGTAAGGCTTTGAATTTTGTAGGTTTTCCATTAATATTGATGGTTACAAATAAAAGAATGGTATTCCAATCATAATAGTAAGCATGATAAATAATAAGTACAATCAAACATTTAGTCATCATATCAGAACACGTTATATCGTCATTGCGGACTTATAAAATCCGCATACGCCTTAAAACTAAAAGAAAATGCATACATTTAGAGTCCGTACTGAGCCCAAAAAATCCGCAATGAAAATATAACGTGTTTCAAGTTAAACAAAGGAACTTAATCCCACCTTATCATAAGCTGCACGTTACGACGTGACTCTATAACATGAGCCTTCTTATCCTTGACTATTGCAAGTCACGTTAACCAAAATAACATAGTATTCTTTAATACAATGGCTCGAGCGTAACAAGCATGACCTCTGGCCTTTACACTTTCACTAGTTACACACTTGTTATTTCTTTACACACATTTACTATACTTTACTATTTACTTCATGAAATGCATAGCTTAACATATCATAATGTCAATCCTTAGTGGATCTATATGACAGATTATTACTCTGTATTGTATTTATCCAGTGATAACACTAGCATATAAATCTAGGCTCAACCCAGTTCAACAAACTCAATCACAGCCCTGTGGCACACATGTTGCTTGTCCTTAATATCATGCCTGTCTCCCTAAGCTTAGGCAGGGGCCTATCTTAGCTATGAGCAAGTTAATATCACATTATAAAACAATAGAGCATTCTTTAATTAATAATGCCAGATCTAAATACATAAAATATCATTATAAAAAAACCTAATAGAACATACCTATGCCTTCCCTAGGCAATACAGTACATGACAACCTGCACAACTTTACATAATGTGTTGCTCCTTCGACTTCTGGTTTTTTTTGTTAATAAACGCTGTCAAAAGAGACGCTCTAATCCTAATTACATATAACCCGCGGAATTACCCTCCGCACTATATACAACTTTATCAGGCTATAATCATATAAAAGTAATATTCTCTTCTTAACCAGCAACTAGTTATGAGACACATATATAATTGCAATGCATCATCATTACTAAACATATTTTTAGTAATAAAATATATAATTAAGAATGAGAACTATATATAACTGGGTAGTAACACAGGGCTACTCACTCCTTTACTAAAGCATCTACGGAAGTCGTTATGTAACATGATTAAGATAAATATGGTATTAATTATCAAGATGATGAACAAAGAAACCAAAATTAAACAAAGAAACTACTGATATCCAAAATAGAGTCATAAGGAAATGGGTAAAACCCAAACCTTACAATAATAAGGATGAAGCTTTTCCGTCTGTATTTCAGGGCTTCAGACCTTCAAAGCTGGACTATTCAACTTTGGCTGCATTAAAAAGCTTTTTTTTTTTTTTTGTAAAGATGCTTTTACATCAGTGGCACACATACATAATGGTTCGTTAAAAAAATAAAATAAAAAATAAGCTCGGAGAAAAGTAACAAATTGAATATGAAAACTTTTTTAAAATTTGGAAAGTGCAACTTCAATTCACAACGTACAATTCATTAGCGATCTGTGTCCAGAAATGGAAGAACGGCGAATCCCCGAACCGCTGGTTCCACCTGAATTCTGCCAGGTAGCCACCAATCATGTCCCGATTGGTAGGACCCATCATGGACTTAAATTTTGCTTTTGCCCTTGACCACATTGCCTCTGTGTGGTTTGTGGTTACCCCCGTATTTGGGTCGACGAAGTGGTGGGTGTGATTCACTGTACCATGCTGGAAGCTCTGGTTGGGGATTAGATTGTAGGCGGCCCACATGTCCGACCATATAATTGAACCTGGAGCAATCCATTGATTAATTACAGGCATCAATGTGGCCGCATCTCTTCTGTTTACCAGCACCATCACTCCTCTTTTCCGTGCCGCCTCGTATGCTCCAAACACTCATTTTTCTGGTACCATCCTCCCTTGATTGTACTTTCGCTTCGCGAAGGCAGACTCGTCTATCTCTACAATCGACCCAGTTCCTCCAATTTGCTGTGGGTGATTCACAAAGTATTCTACATCGACATCTCTGCAAAATTGGTTCCAATCGACGATGGTATGCTCTGAACCAATATCCAATTCCCGCATTAAAAATTCTTGTGACGGGCCTCTTGGTCTTCCGCAATTTGTACTCCACATGTATGTTATGGCAATAATCTTCCACAACGGGATATGTGCTGCTTCGAAAAACTACCCTTCCTGATGCTAATTACCTCCCTACAGTCTCGGTTGCGGCATCGGAAAACCCGGCCATCTGTTGTATACTCCTTCTTGACAGAGAACATTACAAACTGGGCATACCATCGTTTGAGCCAATAGGCCATACCGCCTGCACCACGCTATTGTTACATCAATATTTTCGCTAAATCTAGAACCGATGGTAACCAGTCGTATTGACTCGAATTCATTTCTGTCCGGTAATGGCCGTTGAACCGCTGCAGCTTGTGCCATTAGGAACCTTCTGAGAATGCAAAACTAAGCGAGAGGAACAAGCCTTTAAGTTTGGTGCTTAAGAACAAGATGTTCATCAATCGAATGTTAAAATTCGAATAACAATATATGTGCTTGGCTCCTCCTTTAAAGTTTATTGCAAAGTTGTATAATTGGTGTAGGGATTAGTGATCATTGCTTGTGGTTGGTTGTAAACCAACTTACTGTCCACGCCTTAATTAGTTTAAGTTAATATACAACAGATGTAGTTCTTTAGAGATTCGTTTGATTAAAAAAGTACCTGATTGACCACGTAGATGGGACACCCTGGTAGGCAATTCAATCAATCAATCAAATCACATAGATCAAATACTCGAATTCGATTATAATACTAACGTAGCTAAAGGCATGTTTTGCATAATACATTAATATTTAAGGACTCTACAACTTGGAAGTTTGATTTTGAGCATGAGGTGAACTTATGCATTCGATACACTGCCCATCAACTGAATTGAATTTTA
>NW_022726568.1:166176-192331 GCF_011630105.1 Anneissia japonica
ATTTTATCCTATTCATTATCACTGTGCGCAACTAGAACCAAAATGGGTATTGTAGCGCACAGTGATAAACTGCCCGTCACTGACTTTCATTGTATCCTATACATTATCACTGTGCGCAATTAGAACTAAAATGGGTATAGTAGCGCACAGTGATAAACTGCACATCACTGATTTCAATTGTATCCTATTATTTATCACTGTGCGCAACTAGAACCAAAATTAGGTATACAGGGGTTTATTTATGAATTTGAGTAGCAGGAGAAATTTGAAAGTAACAGGAGAGTAAATCCAAATAGGGCAGGGGTATAGGGGCCCCCAATGAGGTCCAGGGGCAGAGCCCTGGGGGGGGGTCAAGTGGGCGAAGTCCCCTTGCGCTGCAGGGTTTTTTTAACCCCATTTTATGGCATTTCTTTACCTCATTTTTTTAAAAACAGTTTTCAGAATCAACTAGCTGTTTAAAAAAAAATTGATATTTTTACTTATTTTTCATAGATAAATTTTTGGTGATTGCTTTTTTTTTCTGCTTTGCTTTTTATGTTAATTAAACCTTGTTTGTACTCGCGTCTTCATTTTCTTCTTCACATGAACTTGAACTCTGTGCATTGGCATCGGTTTCAGGCACCTCCGTGTCTGATTCATCAACTTCATCAACGATGGGATTGGAAATTTCATTTTCAGTATCTAAATTTTGAAAACATAATAACTAAATATAATTAAAAGCTGGAGAAAATTTCTAGCCTTTGTTTTGTCGTTAATAATGGACAGGCCTACGAATCCCAACTCTAGGGCGCCTAGACAAGGCCCTAGCCTAGGTCTAATCTCAGTTAATTTCGAGTTTTCTAAGAAATAAAAAAATTGTCTGGGAAAGTGAAGGCTAGGGCTACGAAACATTAAAAAAAAAAGAAAATAAATGATAATGTACCTTGTTTTGCACGCTTGGCTGCTGAACTAGGCCTAGGTTGGAAAAACCTCAAAATGGAAGAAGGCGGTGGGCGATCTGCCATGATGAATTAATAATAAATATTTGCATAGGCCCTGTCCTATGCTAGCTCGATTACAAAATAAATAATAAAATCGTTCGCAAATAATAGGCTACGATCCTACCCTACCTAGCAACGCTAGCTAGGCCTAGCCGAAAAAGTACACCGGTCCTGCCGCCAGGCAGTATGAGCATGTGGTGAAGACAAGGGTGAATTTTCTTCGTTGCTGGCCTTGAAGCAAAAAAATCGGTTATCCTTTTTCAGTGCTTCATCCTAGGCTATTTTTGGCGTGTCGCATGTCCTCGATCCCAGAAGAAATGAAAAATGTCGAGCACCCAAACTTTTGTGATGACGTCGTGCCAAAGTAAATGACCTACTTTAAATCGGGCACGTCTTAAAGTCATAGTCGTATCCACTGGAGCTCCCGTAATTATATTTGATAATCGTTTAATTTGCTCCTCCTTCAATGGGTATGATACGGCTAATCCCATATTGTTTTCTAAACATTCAATGTATTTTGTAAAGTCTATTGGTTCCACTTTTAGTGGTGTAAATAAATGTCTTTGAATCAAGCATGGGAAGTTTATTATCGCATTCGTCAATGAATTCAATAATTTTGTAAGACGAGATGGGGGTCCAAATATGGTAATAACTTTCTGTACTAATGCTTCACAAATTGTCTCTGCATCAAGTGATTTTAAAGGTACACAGATTAAAAATTGTGTAATTTCATCACATACTACCATAATGTGTTTGAATCCCGATGATGAAGTTGGCATACTCTTAAAATCTAGACTGAGACTATCGAATGGTCGATAGGCATCAGGTACTCTGTCATGTAGTGGTCGAAGTTTGTCAGTTTTTGGTTTAAATTGCTGACATCTAAGGCAAGCATTAACATAATTACTAATACGTTCAAACATATGAGGCATATAGAAAAGTCGACGGATTGTTAAGTATGTTCGCATTGTACCTTGGTGGTTACTTAACAAATTATCATGGAATTGAGATATAATAGTTTCGGCAAGTGTTTCTGGTATTGCTAATTGTAGTATGAAATCATCACCTTTGTTTTGTAGGAAAAAACGAAATAATAAACCGTTACAAAGTATGTACTGTTCTGATTTTGTTTGAATCGCTCTTGCTGCCTTCTTATCGGCTGGCAGAATATCATGAGGTAAATAATCGTAGACAGGTTTAAAGAATGGTGATGTTTCCTGTTCAATTTGTAATTGTTTAACATCAACTGGCAAATTATAACCTCTGATTATTTTTCTACGGATAACGTCCATCAATTTGTCTAATTCCTTTTGTTTCGGAATGTGTGTTGTTTTAGTTCAGTAATAGTTGGAACCAATGGGCTTGATGATGCGTACAATTCAATTGGTACATCTCTATAGGTTATATCATTATTTTCTTTATCCACAAGTCTCTGTTCCCTAAGTACTATTTGTTGTTTAGGTCTGTCTGGTATTGATAATGGTGGTACAATTAGTGGGTCAGTTGAAGGACGAAGTGTACTAGTTGTAATGAGTGGAGGTGTGGGGGATTGGTGTTGTGTGTCTATTTGTTGTGATGAATGAGGTCGCGTGGCTGTGTAGTACTACCTCCATGGTAGTACTCTGTCATTGATTTGTGTTTGTTTGGGTTTGTAGAGGTCTGGTATTTAATTCCCATTTTCCTAGCATATGACCTAGTTACTGGTCTTGGTCTTGAAACTGTTTGTGTTGTTGGATTTACACTATCATTGGTATCAATTTCAGAACAGTTAAATGCAATTGGTACAATTTGATCAATTTCAGAAGATAGGAAGTCAGCTAGTACTAATTCAGTACTCTTTTTGTATCCAATTTTAAAAACAAAGCCTGATAATCTTAGTATTAGTTTTTGTAGTCGATTTGTGCAAGGTTGGTCTTTAGAGTTCCAAATTTGAACAATGGCTGAGTGATCAACAAATGCATCAAACTCACATCCTTTTAACAAATGCTTAAATGCTGATATGTTAATGTAAAGACCAAATAGTTCTAATTCTGTTACACTGTATCGTTTGCAAGCTTCAGGGAGTACTTTTGAATAATATCCAATTACATGTATGTGTTCTTCATCATTAACGGTTTGTGTTAAGTATGAGCCTGTTGCAGTCCTAGATATATCACTATATATCGTAAATCTACCGTTTTTAGTCGGCATTTTGAGAATTGGTGGCTTAACCATTAGTTCTTTAATTTTATCAAAAGCATTTTGGTGTACGTTAGTCCATTCAAAAGTGCACCTTTTGCTAGCGATTTTGTGTAAAGGACTTAATATGTCTTGTACTTTCGGAAAGAAATTTGATACATAATTTACTACTCCAATAAATCTTTTTGTTTCTTTGGCCGTTTTAGGCCGTGGCAATTTTATAATTGCGGCGCATCTATCACCTAGTGGTGTTATAAAAGCATGTCCTGAATTATTTATCAAAATTCTATGTCCCATGTATTGGACATTTCTAAATAGTTTACACTTCTTGGGGCAAACTCTAAAGCCATTAGATTTGAGAGCTTGTAACACTGAAGTAAGATGATTTCTATGTGATGTCTTATCAGTACTAAATAAAATAATATCATCATGGTGAGCAATACAGAAGTTCTTAGAATTTGGAATATCATTCAAAATTTCGTCAATTTTAGCCTGAAAAATACCTGGTGAAACGTTTAATCCTTGTGCCAACCACTTATAATAATACTGTTTACCACCATGACATGAAGCTATACCTGTGTATTGCTGAGCTTGTTTTGTTAACGGAACACAATGAAATGAGGATTTGAGATCAATTACACTTCCCAGCTAACAAAATAACGTTTTTATAACGTCACGTAAACGTTTATTTAAAACATCTAAAACGTTTTTAAAATGTTTCCATGAAACGTTGTAAAAACGCATTTTTGTGAACAAAAACTGAGTTTTAATGACGTTTAAAAAACGTTTTTTAAAACGTTTATATATCGTTAAAAAACACATAAAAACCGTATTTGTAAAACGTAAAAACGATTTTCTTAAACATTTTGAAAATGTTTCCATGAAACGTTATAAAAAAGCATTTTTGTGAACAAAATCTGAGTTTTAATCACGTTTAAAAAACGTTTTTTAAAAACGTTTATATATCGTTAAAAAACACAAAAAAAACGTATTTATAAAACGTTGTAAAAACATCTAAAACGTTTTAAAAATGTTTCCATGAAACGTTATAAAAATGCATTTTTGTGAACAAAATCTGAGTTTTAATCACGTTTAAAAAACGTTTTATAAAAACATTTATATATCGTTAAAAAACACAAAAAAAAAAACGTATTTATAAAACGTTGTAAAAACATCCAGAATGTTTTTAAAATGTTTCCATGAAACGTTATAAAAACCCATCTTTGTGAACAAAATCTGAGTTTTAATCACGTTTAAAAAAACGATATTTAAAAACGTTTAAATATCGTTAATAAAACACATAAAAACCATATTAATAAAAAGTTGTATAAACGTTTTTCCTGTTGTTGTTCCTGTTGGACATTTTATTTAACATTCTCATGTTCATGGAAAATAATACAGTAATTAAAAAAAATGATAACTGACTGTGGTCTTGCCTGCGTAGTAAATGCAAGTTTAATTAGGCTAAATAACACTAATGCCCAGGCATTATCTAATGTTTCTACCCATCATTTTTAGTAACATTGATGATCCTTTGGTCTGTCTCCTACAACTTCCAGAGATTCCTACGAGCACCCTCAATATTTCCCAATTAATCTTACCGACATCCACACTCATCTTAGTTCTATGAAGCAGCATTAAGTTAGTAACATTGTCCTTAGATAAGCCCTAGGGACGATGTTGTCAACTACCTGTCTGCAGTACTGTATATATTATTTACTTTTCTTTTGAATGTTTGAAAAGTCTTCCTGAAGGCAATTTTCCACTATGTAAATTTATTCGCACAAATCTCAAATTTCCACATACACATATGTGCAGCTTAAACAGCAAAATTCTTGCTCGAGTGAAATTTGGTGGAAATAAATTCGCCTAGTGAAAAATTGCCTTTATGCTGACGATATTAAACACTATACAATTATTTCTCCTATTAAGGATGCTCTACCATTGGTCATTAACACCTATAAGTTGGAACTTTGCTCCCGTTTGGAATGTTGAATTCTAAAAAAAAAAATTATTATCTACCTTAAATTATCACAATATCAAACACACGTTTTAAACATTTGTATGTGTTACATCAACTCACTTTGTTATTCTATCAGTGAAACATACAGTAATATAACCACTTGATAGAAATGAATCTGTAAAATACAGTACAGATAAAACTACTGCAATTTCTTCTGCATGTAAAACTTGTAATGTTACCTTAGAACACCATAGCAGTGCTTACATAACTTTGCAGATGTAAATTATGAATGCCTAACTAGCCTATGTAGGCATTGCCTTTATGATGATTATATACATAAGGAAAAGTCTTCCTGAAGGCAATTTTCCACTATGTAAATTTATTCACACCAATCACAAATTTCCAAATACACATATGTGCAGCTTAAACAACAAAATTCTTGCTCAAGTGAAAATTGGTGCAAATAAATTGGCTTAGTGAAAAATTGCCTTTATGCTGACGATATTAAACGCTATACAATTATTTCTCCTATTAAGGATGCTCTACCATTGGTCATTACGACCTATAAGTTGGAACTTTGCTCCCGTTTGGAATGTTGAATGCTAAAAAAATAATTATCTACTTTAAATTATCACAATATCAAATACATGTTTTGAACATTTGTATGTGTTACATCAACTCACTGTTATTCTATCAGTGAAACATACAGTAATATAACCACTAAATAGAAATTAATCTGTAAATTACAGTACAGGTAAAAACTACTGCAATTTCTTCTGCGTGTAAAACTTGTAATGTTACCTTAGAACTGCGTAGCAGTGCATACAGAACCTTGAATATTTAACTAGCCTAGGCATTGCCTTTATGATCAT
The DNA here is from genome assembly GCF_011630105.1 of Anneissia japonica. NCBI lineage: Eukaryota > Metazoa > Echinodermata > Crinoidea > Comatulida > Comatulidae > Anneissia > Anneissia japonica. Next base: position 172,170 of record NW_022726568.1, read on the forward strand.
TATATACATACGGCAAATTTCATCAATCGGAGCCCACTAATTAAGCAAAAACAATTGTATGAATGAATGAATGAATAAAATAGTTAATAAATGAATGAATATATGAATAATTAAATGAATCTCTTATAAACAAATCAATAAGAAAAAAAAATTATGATAGTCCTGAAACGTTATTCTTTTTTTGTCATTAAAGATTTGTTTTGAAATTAAACATTAAGCATCTTTTATATAACAAAAAATAATAGGCCTAACTGTATAACAAGTTAGTAATAAAATAATTATTTAATTAGGTTAAGAAATTAATATACAGGGACGTAGCCAAAAAGGGAAAATGCTGAAGTAAACAGCAGAATATTTATAATAATAATAATAAATGATTAAATACATATTAGTTAGTAAATAATTAATTTTTTTTCTTTTATCATGGTTCCATAATGGTCGCAAAACATTGATCTTATTTTTGTCATTAAATTTTGTTTTGAGATTATACAATGAGTATCTTTTAATTAGTAGATAAATAGTTCTAATCTAAATAAACAATTTTAAAAAATAATTTAAATTGATTATTTAATTAGGTTAATTTTAATATACTGTCCGTCAGAGAAAAAAAAAACTTGGTGCCCACTAGCCATATTCTGCAATGCCAGGGATGCCTGCTGGCTACAAAAAAGGCGCATACTGGCCAAACCTGCTCAACCCGTAACAAAATTTAGGCACCAAAATACAAAATAATAAAATAGCAGGCATGTGAATTTTATTTTACCTACAATAAAAATGAGAAGTCCTGATTCTCTCCATCTGAGGTTGGCAATAAGGTTGGCAATTGATGGTTGGTAATGAGAAATTTTGTGGTCTCCCACTGACGAACTTTGCTGCGTATACACAAGGACTATAAAGTAAAAACCTAAGCCAGTTTTAAAAGTTCGTAATTTACTAGTAAGTTCTGAAAATTGTATTTATCTTTGTATTTATCAATTACTGTATATAAAATACAACTGTACACAGTTGTATTTTATCTGAAAAAAAATAATAGTTTGTAGCCGTGGACTATTACAGACTCTGAGGTTTACGTTGGCAGCTGTATGACTATAGTTTTAGGAATTTTTACACTTCCAAATTTTACAATAAACCGAATCGGTTAACTTGTCCTTTAACATATAAAGAATATGTATCAAGGCATGTCTTCATCCTTTTCCAGATCCATTTCCTGACCTTCCTCTTGTGACATGTTTTTCTACAAAAAAAAAAGTTTGAAATTGGAATCTGTACAAGTTATATCTATATTTTTAGGGTGGATAACTTACCTGCGCAGCCTCAGTAACTGTGAGCATAATATCTACTGAAATGCTGCTTCAAATACTGTACAGTTATTCTTATCAATTTTATTTCCAAATGTCAATTGCAAGGCAATAAATATATTAGTGGAAATATTTTTCCAGGCCTGCAACACACATCAACACTATGGCCAGAAATTCATGCCCAATCCTTATTTAACTGATTTCTGATGGGACTAATGTACAGATCAATCCATTTGGATAGTGCGAGTTGTACAACACAATATTTTGCTACTCGTACCTTTACACCTTTTTTGAATGGTGTGGATTTTAAGTATCTTCCAATTTCTGCTTCTACTTGTTTGTCTGTATGTTTTGTTCCACAAAGTTCTAAAGGAAAGAAAGTGGTTGTACATTGTACATAAGTGGAAGATAAAAATACAAAAATTTAAGAAAAAGTGTTCTCAAGAAGCAAATTAACCATTGCATATAATAAGTTAACCTTACTGTAATGGGAAATCTAACATACAGTGATAAACTTTAGTTTGTATTATTACAACATAAACACACTGCATGTGGTGCAAAAGCAAACAACATGCATTTGTTGGCCAGCTTCCAAGATCTTGTGACGACAAATATTTCCTGGATTTTTTTCTGGTCATGGCACATTATAATTCCATTTTATTGAATGGCCCGTCATTTGTCTATTATAATACTTACAAAATTATTAAAATGAAAAACATAAGAAAACAAGTACAAATAGTGCTTCGCATGTACTCACGAGTAATAATTTTACAAAGGTGAGTGCCTTTGAAGGCCTTCTTTTTGTTTCTACCCTCCATGTTAAATAGTGCATAAAGTTCTGATGTGCCTGCTTTCTTTAGACATTGTCTGACACTATTTCCCAAATCATCTGATACCTGGCGTCTTAAAGTGTTTATCTGAGAGAATTTAAAGCAAAAAGTTAATGAAATACAATACTGATCAAACAAAAAAAATAGTGTTACAGACCCTTTTAAAAATTTACAAATTTTAAGCATCATATATATATATAAAACAGATAATACAGTTAATGGTTATTTGTCGTAAACAGGAAATAATAAAATATAGGAAAAAGGTTACAGCTACAGTATACATTTTAACACTTTTAACATTTGGACACTTTTAATACGGGAACACTTTTTTCACGAAACAAGGGAAAGTATATTTTCATAATAATTATGTGAAAAATAATTTGAACATGCCTGTGTAATGTTTCTGGAGTTGCATGTTTGAAATATGCTGTTTAAATGATAGATATTGATAGAGGATTCAAGTAGTTTACATTTCTACTTTAATTTTAAAGATACCACAAAAAATTAAAAGGAAAAATTAAACATATTATTTTGTAGATTAATGAAATAGGGCACTGGCTGCTTATAAATCAAATCTAGAGTGTTTAGTTGCATTTCTAAGATTATAAATTATACCACCATATACCAGGAAAACCCACATTAAGAGGAAAAGTTTTGGCCGAAGTTGTCCCCTTATAATTAAAGCGAAACACACCACAGTTGCCTTAAAAGTTGCATCCTGAATCCGTTTTTCAAATTCTTCAAATTGTCTAGAATTTGTTATTGGCCAGTCTGCAGGCGCACCAAGTTCAGTTGGTGCATGGATGTTTGTGCTTAATGAAGTATGCAGCATAATCTTCAATTCATTTATGCTTTTCTCCAAGCTGTTGAATTTCATCAGCACTTGAATTTTGAAAGTATCTGGAAGAAGTTCAACAAAAAATTGAGAAAACATTTAGTCTGGTCATTGAAGGGTTTATCTGGGAACAAAAGGATATTATATGTTGTTTTATTGGAAGCGCATTCTACCATGGAATAACATATCCTAAATCGGCTAAAATCATCTGGAATAAAATAATTCGAAATAAACTTGAAATACAATATTACCTTAATTCCTGGCTAGGCCTAGTACCCCTAGCACTGGTGTGCTTGCTCAAGAATGTTGGTCTGACACAGTGTTAGGTCATATAGCTAGCCCTAGCCGAGAATTATCTCCAATACCTAGACAAAGCTCAAAAAAGGATATTTATTTACTTTTTCATGTCAGTGTGCAGACATTGCTTATTAAATAATCACTAATTTATTTGTGATTTGGTCACATTGCACACATTACAATGATTTGATTAGTGGAATTTTTAATCATAAAGTGTTAAGACATATTACCAGAATATACTCTTTTGTTGTCACTTGGTGATGAGCTGGCAATTGTTTCTAAAAAAAGGGGGAAAAATAGGCAGCTTTATTAAAATTATGAGTACGAAATTACCATTATCAATGAAATGGACCACAGTTCAACAGAAATTTATTATTGTACTGTAATATTATTATATTAAAAAGCGTCTTTTTGTAGTCACAAAAATTAGGATTATTTTTAAAATTATGTGCTTGAGCATAAATTAATTCAAAAGCAAAATTTAGTATCAACTTGTGTAATATAAGTACAAGGTACCGTATTAACATGGGTATAAGCCCACCCTGACTTTTGAGAACAAATTTTGAGGTTCATATGGGTATACATTTATTTGTTTTCCAACAACAAAAAATGGCAATAACTGCTTTAACATCCACATGTCTTTTCATGTGTAAACTATGATTTTCTGGTCTTTATTTTAAGTGTTTTATTTTAAAAGTAGTTTTGAAATTATACTGCTTGACTGACATGCACTGGGTGGCATTTTTTCAACACTTTGTATCGCTCTGGTCAAAAAATTAGAGAGTATAAAAAATTATGTTTTATTCGTTTGATTTTGCAAATGAATATTTTACTATTGCATTATAATTTTTTACACGGGAACATATGGTAGCTAAATTATAGGGCTTTACATTTTTCAATTTACATTTTTTGGAATCTCACGTAAAAGCCCACCCTCCAAGCTCAAAGAGAATTCCTGTTCAAATCAGTAAAATTAAACAATATTTAGTATGATGAACTTTAATAGTTACCTCCATGAAATGCATTTTGTCTTGTAAGTGGCCATGGAAATGATCTGCATTCATCATCACTTTCTTCTATTTCAGACAGAGTTACAGTGGATGGAGCAGATAAAAGATCAGAATCATCCAGTGATATCTGGATGGGTGGGGGAGGTTTGATATAGTCTATGTCCATCCACCTGCAAACTAGAAAAACAGTAAACTGTTGGCTATAGTTTTTTCTAACTTTTAGGTGGATTGCATAGTCTGCATTAAACTTGACATCTTTCTGGTTTAAAAGACAGGATATCTCAATTGAGTAAAACATGGCAGCCTTAAAAACCACCACTAGAGTGGAATTACTGACAATTTTAAATCCAGAATGTTTTAATTTTGGAGGATGTGGTCTATATTTAGAAGGTGATCCTTTATTGAAGGGTCATCCAACTGGGAATGATACATGTTTTAATCCACAATTCAAAAGAAAATGCATTCCTTTATTTTAAAGATTATTATTATTATTTCTTTTTAATAGAAAACATACGTACCTGATTGGAATGATGAGCATGGACTTGGAGGGCGTGGCAACTCTGGACATTCCATGTCCTTATCCTCATCAGATTCAGCTTAAAACTATTTTCATAAAAAACTTGTTATTTCCAATTGTACACTATATTTTTCATTGTTTTATTTATTAAATATTTATTGACTCCTAACAATCATGAATTTCAAATTAACTTGCTCATTTTTAAATAATATAAAACTATGAACTTGAGCATGGAAATTTGTGTATTTATAAAATGTTTACCACTAAATTTGCACAAGATAAAGGTATACAAAAAAAATCAGAGGAAAAACCTGCAGCAGCCTTTCTATAATTTTTAGCTTTATCCAGCTTATAATAAACATGGTAAACATTTTTAAAATACACTTCTGTGCTAAGTTCTTACATTGTATGGTATTTCAAAATCTTTTAAGAGACTATACATCTTTAATGAAAATGAAATAAATGATGCATTTCAATTTAGGGCCATGATTTTGAGATCTTTTATAGGGGACTACAATGAAAACTAGACTTACTTCTTTCACGCTACGCAATAAATGGGGCCTAGGCCTAGAATTGATTTGCATGATATTTTATTCTTGACTAGGCATAGGCCTAGCATATTCCTCGTTTTCACGAGGAGATACTCTTGACAACAGTAGGCCCTAGCCTAGATAAAGCTAATTTTGGGCAATTCTGCCACATGACAACTATATTTTTATACATATATAAATATATATTATGGCGTAATAAATGAAATGGAAAAAATTAAATGAAATTAAACATGCTTACCTAATAAAATATGATTTAAATTGAACTGCCTTTTTACTCACCTACCTCTCCTTGCTAGATGAAAAAAGTTTTGTCGGCCACGCATCATTGTCATGAAGGAAGGGTCCATTCATCAGAGAGGTACAATTCGTTAAATTAACCAGTAACAATCAAGGACGAGTATAAAAACTGCCTTTCGTTGTTTGTTTCTTTGGTTTTTTTTCAAATGCGTGATATCAAAGGTCCTTACTTGTGTTTCCTCTTATAATTATCTTATATTCTGTTATATATAAACGTTACATAACAGTTTATTATTAATTTCTTCAAGGTTTTTCAAACGTTATTCTCAAAAGGCTTTAAGACGTGCTTCATACAACATTTTAATCATCTTTAAAATAACTAATTTAAAACGTTTCAACGATGTTCAATACCAGTTATTCAAGCAATGTTTTAAAGAATCCATAAAATAACAGTACTGTATATATATAATATAACAGTTCATTTAAAGTTATTCATAATAGTACATTTTGAGAAAACGTATATTGATTATAAACGTTTCTTCAAGGTTTATCCAACGTTATTCTAAGAAGGCATTATAAGAAGACTTTAAATTAATCAATAAATAAGGTTTCTATAATGTTAATTAAAATTTATTCATACAACGAGTTAAGAACGTGTTCTCAGAAGGCATTAAGAAGACCTTTTAAATAACGTTTTCAAAAGGTTGATTAACAGTTATTCATACAAAGTTTTAAGACATCTTTAAAATAACTAATTCAAAACGTTTCTAAAATGTTTAATGACAGTTATTCAAGCAACGTTTTAAAGAAGCCATAAAATAACACATATGAAACGTTGCATACCAGTTCATTTAAAGTTATTCATAAAACATTTTTGGAAAACATATAAATAACAAATTCAAAACGTTTCTTCAAGGTTCATCCAACGTTATTCTCGGAAGGCATTAAGAAGACCCTTAAATAATCAATAAATAACGTTTCCAAAGGGTCAATTAACAGTTATTCATACAACGTTTTAAGGCATCTTTAAAATAACTAATTCAAAACGTTTCTAGAATGTCCAATACCAGTTATTCAAGTAAAGTTTTAAGGAAGCCATAAAATAACACATATAAAACGTTGCATAACAGTTCATTTAAAGTTATTCATAAAACATCTTTGGAAAACGTATAAATAACAAATTCAAAACGTTTCTTCAAGGTTGATCAAAAGTTATTGTCAACAACTTAAAAATAACCAACAAATAACGTTTTATGAAGGTTCTTAAAAAGTTATATAGAAAATGTTTTTAAAAACCTTAAAAATTCCAAATAAATTGCACTTTTTTAATGTATCAATTAAACATTAGTCAAACCAACCTTAATTAAATCGTTTTTAAAACGTTTTTAATTAACAGGTTTTAGAAAAACCACAACTTAACCTACAAAAAACGTTTTCAAAACGTTTTGTGTTAGCTGGGTTATGACTTTACCATTAGCGTTTCCTATTGTCTTTATACAGTAGTTTCAACTAGTTGCGGGTTTATACGTTTGATTCTGGAATTTAAGTACCCAAAATCTGTAACGACGCGTTTATCAGTTGAGTTTTTCTTGGAAACTAGTAGTACAGGTGACATGTACGATTGATGTCCTATTTCTAGAATTCCCAATTTAACTAATCTGTTTAGTTCTGTGTCAATTTTCTTTTTGTCTTTGTAGCGAAATATGATCGTATGAAAAATGGGTTATAATTTGTTAAATGAATGTCTGCTTGAAAGTTAGGGCAACTGGAAAGTTCACCCATACAGTGAAAATGCTTCCCTATGTTTAGTTAGTGTATCATAGATGCCATCCTTTTCAGTATGGGATAAAATGCTGTCACTAAGATCAACATATTTCCTGAGTACTTCTTGTTCTGTCATTGAAGTTAATGGATCGTTCATTTCTAAATGTGGATATTTTCTTAAGTTATCTTGCTTGATTTTTAGTTTGTCAATTGGTAGTTCATTAGTTACAGTTACAAGGTTAGTTAGGTGAAGATTAGCAACTGATTTGTATTTTGATATCGATACATTTCGTTTAGTTTAGTTTTCTACAATCAAAGCGGAAATTTTAGATTTGTGACTTTGTATTGATAAATCAAATTTTAACATGTACTTGGCATATAAGTATTCACCGTTCCCTAAAGAAAATTTAGTCGGTTGTACGAGTGTAGGCGTAAGCTGTGACAAATACTTTGAAGATTGGACATAGGATTGAGATATTAATGTCTTTGTAGCACCGCTATCAAATAAAGTCAAAACACTTTTGCCATCAGGTAAATTACCTTTAACATAATTTTTAGCATTTAATTGTAAATCAACCTTATCTGAATTTTCGAGATATTGCGCCTTGTGTGAATGGAATGCTTGTTCCTGTTTGTTTGCACTAAGTATTTTATGGGGACTCAAATAATTGGCGCAGTTGTCTAATCCCCTTAGTGAAAATGTGAGTTTTGTCGTCTGTTGGTATAAACTGTCTGAAAATTTTGTTGAGGTGGACGTTGCTTTAATTCGGTGGCACGTTGTCTATATTCACGCCAAACGTGACCTGGTTTAGAACAATAATGACAAACTATATACCTCGTTCTGTTGTTAAATCGAGGCCTAGTTTGGCGATATGGGCTTGGGCTTCGACAGGAATTATTAGTTCTTGGTGCATGGTGTCGTTCGACTGAACGTGAACGCCTAGGGCTATCAGTGGGCCTATTCAAGTTATATTTAGCAGTTGCAAGGTCAACTTTTAATGCATTAAGTTCATGTGTAAGTGTTGCAATTTCAGATGTTTCTTGAATATTGAAATTGATTTTTCGTGGCTTATCCTCCACGGACAGATCAAGGTAATTTTGAGCACTAGTTACTAGATTATCACGTGTGGCATCAGCCGGTATTGACATAGCAACTGCTGCTCTACATTTAGGTGGTAGTGTTGCAATAAATTTATTTTTTATCTGTGGATCTGCGTATTCTATTCTGTGTGCTGCCTGTTTGATATGGGTAATATGCCTTTCAGCACTATCCCCTGTTTGGTAAGGGATTGAGTGTGGGCGTACACTGATTTGTTTTTGCTAAACCTGTTAATAAATTGAGTTTTCAAGCTATCCAATGTGTCAATGTCTTTCCTTGGATCCATAGCCTAGTCTACGCTTAAATATGCTAATGATATTTTGTAATGCACCATCATCTGCAGGATTTTGTAGCGTATGGGCTTCTAAGTAGTCCATTAAGGAAAGAAAGTGCGCACTACATTGATGATGGTCTGTTGTTTCACCATCATAGCGTTTAGGTAGGAAATCTGTCTGTGTCAATTGAGGGGCTTGTGGCACTTGGTCTACCATTATGATTAAATTAACAAATTAGATTTTAAAAAAATATGGTAATGCAAATACATTAACTAAACTCAATTGTTCAACGGAGGCAGCAAATGCAATGATTGAAAATACACTCAAAACTCTGTCACACATTGATGGAATTTAACAATACATTCAACTTTCCCATTTACTTCATTCTTGATAAACAAAATGCAAATTCCAAGCAAACAAAAGTTCAGTAAAGAAATGAAATTTAAGGGAATTTAAATGTTCAAAGTTTAACGTTGGCCTAAAGTTCAAAAGTATAGAGCTTTTTCCAACGTCATGGGGTGAAGTCCAAGTGAAGTCGGCTTGTCTCGAATCCTAATATCTTGCGGTCATCTGTCGGCTTGATTGAATCCTATTTTGTGTCTGTTTCGTTTTGTTTGTTACGTTGTAGGATTTCGGCTGCTAATTGCAGACATGCCTAGCAATGATTTCATGGTTGAATCTCAAGTCCCGCATCACTGGGATGACGGTGACGTCATCCCAGGGCGCAGCGTCATAGGTCATGACCGCCCTTGCACATGGGATCATGTGATCGCCAGAACCTGTTGATCAGGTGACTGCCAGCTGACCGGCACTACACATTTTAAAATCTAAAAACAAAACGACTAATAACGTTACAAATCACAAAAAACATACCTTTAACTAAATATCTGATGTACATTAATAACTGACTTGTGTTTACAAGCCAAAAACTAAGCAAGCACATAAACTAACATATACATACTGTAGGACCATCAGTTTTCATGGCCTCCCTTACTTGCTCCCTAAGAGCCATACTGGCATGATGATAGTTTGTAGTTGAAGACTCTCTGGTCACGAGTCAGGCCATTCCTTCCTGAATATAGTCATATCAGATTAGTCATCAGTGGGTAGGCCGGGTCTCTAATTAATAAAAGTGGTATATCTACACCCTGAATTTCTTTGGTTAAATTTGGCTGAAAGGCTGTGCCATTCTTAAGTTTGTCATACATAGACGAGTGACGAAGAACTATTGTGTCATGAACGCTCCCCGGCATACCTACATATGTGTCATAGAAGCATCCATTGGCGTCTATTGCTGTCACCACTTGAGGGAAACCACATTTTTATTTAAATTGCTCAACATTCCGCTGAAAATACAAATAAATTGTATTTGTTTATCATGCAAAATTTACAAAAACATATTGAAACAAAAAACCTACATGGTACTGTGTTAAAAATACGTAAAAACTGAATTATGAAGACAAGTCTACCTAAAGAAGAACCGACAGCTTATTAATCGTAATTTAGAATAATATGTACTGTATGTCTCTAGCAACATCAGACATAAAGGTTCAAGCAAGTAACAAACATGAGTCAGTTCCTGTATTTATTTATTCACTCACTCACAAACATGCATGTATTGCAATCTCATTTGTTCAATGTTAAAATTAAATAAGAACACATTTCATAATAAAACAATTTTCAGTGATGGAAGACATCATAAATGACAGGTTTTTCCAATTTCATTTGGCACAACAACATTTTAAAAAGTAAAAGTCAAAAATAAATAGTTAACTTACTAAATAACTGTTCACCTTCAGGAAAATGGATGTATTTTGGCATCAACACTCTCTCGATGGCCCTGATTACTTCATGATAACATGTACAGGCTGTTGATCTACCAACACCAAACTGGTTGGCAAGAGTCCGGAAAGCTACACCAGTCGCTAAACTATACAATGTGAGCGCGACCATATGGTCTGGCGGCAACGGGTTTCTGATTGCTACTTCCTCTCTCAATTTCCGGTCTAAGTTGATCGACAATGAACACAAACATTGCACGATTCATCCTATTTGTAAACAGAAAATACTTTCAAATTCTTACATTAACTTAAAATAAATATGTACAGAAATAGGGAAGAAAATTACAGTAAATTGAAAATAAATATCAAATATATCATTACAAAAATGATGTCAATTAAAAAAATTAAAATTTATATTAAAAAAACAATTTATCATTCATTAAATAAAAAGTGAATTAGAGAATAGGAAAATACTCTAGGCGTCAATAATGTTTTTAACACTAAGATTTGGCCATCCTACAAGGCAAGGCCTAGCTAGTAGTCCATAGTAGTAGTACATAGTAGTAGGCCTAGTCCCACTAGCTAGGCCTGGGCTAGAGCCTAGCTGCTCCTGCAGAGTAGCTAGTAAGTAGCAAGAGGGATATAATAATTATTTATTTTTCAATAATCAAGACAGAAGAAATGGAGATTTATTTCTTACCTGAAATTTGCCAACCAATCAGAGTCATCCCACTTTAATAGCACTGTCTTTTCCCACCATCTTCGGTCCCACTTATCTTTAATCCACCACTTCCTAAGCCTAGGTCGACTACGGCGATATATGTGGAGAAGAGCTTTCAAACGCTGATGCTGGGGGCTTGGAGCCGCCATGCTCTCTCCATGTTTCTTATTATGGTAACCTATCGCCGTTTTATCCCAAATAGAGCATTCACAAGAGCAAACATTGTAAGTAACTGTAAATTATGATTTGTGTCGGTATCAATATCAAAAAATGGAATAATCAGCGGTAAAATCGGAAGCAAACTGCGAGGTAACATGATGTAAATACACTCTGTAAAATATTTCATGCGATGTACATGTGATCTACGCATGTCTACAAGTGTTGTTTGATGTGACGTAAATTGATTTCCGGTCGCCTCGAAAGCGGTAGCGAACGCAGTTCGATCAATTTTCTATCTAACAAAATCTCGCTCACGACCCAGTGCTTCAACCACTCGCGATCAATGGAGACATGTGAACGAGACTTTATACTCTTATAAACTATAATTCTACAAGCAAACATCAATTATTACCGGTTCGGGCATCTATGCCTCTGTATCAGTATTATCATGGTATTATTCAATGACAAATTCAGACGGTCAGTCTTCAACAATAACTTCAGACTGATTAGAGGGTGCACATCACTTAAAATTACCTGAGATCAGATACAGGACTAATTTATGCTAAACTGTTTAATAGCATATCTGTCAAATCGTTTTTACGCAGTAACCGGATATGTAAATTTCATCACTGTGACGTATGGGACATTTTTAGATAAGATAAGAGATAAGATGAGCTTTATTGGTGTATTCACATATAAAAATACATAAACAGAAATGTTTCTTAAATCTGGCATGAACACGTCAACACCAACAAACTAATTACAAAAGCAAAGAAATTGTAACGCATCTACTCATTACATAATTTAGAAAAATTATATATAAAAATATTTTAAATATTTAATATTAATTAAAATTAAAGTTATTACGAAAAATTTCATTTACAACAAATTGTATTGAATATTAATTAAAATTATAAATATTTTATGAAAAATTGTATTTACAATAAATTTAAAAGAATTCAATATCAAAAATATCAATTGCGGTTCAAATATATATCAAAAATATAAAAATTGCACAAGAATACAAGAAAACTAACAATTACAAACATACATACACACAAAAATACACCAGGTACATAAAAAACTTGTGCAAGTCAAGAATCAATTATAATTATAAACTACAAAAATAAAAGCACAAGAATTACAAAAACAACAACAATAAAAGCAGTAACAGAAAAAAACACAAATAAACTTGACTAGCTTACAATGGCGCGGCGAGTTTCCAAGTCCAATCATAAACATCCAGGATATTATTATTTATTTTAATTTCAATGAAGATAACTATCGCTTGACATTCAAGTTGTATAAATGAATTTCATTGGGTATGGGCGAACATCTGAACCGTTTAGTCCTGGTTCGAGGCGGTAAAAGAATGTGCTAGGACAAGTACTTTGTGTAGAGGGTGAGTACAGTTCTATCATTAAAAACTGTATTGACAGTCTTCAATATTTTCTCGTTATACGACGATTCAATGTTGATTAATTGTTCACCAATCAATCTCCCAGCTCTTTTGTTTATTTTGCTAATTCTAAGTTTATCTTTTTAACTCTAAGTTTATCTTTTTGCAGGATATTACCAAAGTAACAGACTTCGCAGTACAGTAATACACTGCGAATTACTGAGTTGTAGAATAACTTTAAAATAGTTCTATCTATGTGCAAGTATTGCATTTGTTTTTAGTATAAAATACTTTGATTAGCCTTGCAAAAACCTTTATTGACATTTGATTTGATTTGACATCTATTATACAACCAAGGTATTCGTATTCTTCAACCATCTTTATTGCATTTCCATTAATTGTAATAGGAGCCAATGTTTCTGCCTTTTTCCTGAAATCTATGACCATTTCTTTTGTTTTGTTTACATTCAGTTTCAAGTTATTTTTACTACACCAATCAGCAAATTCATGCCCTACTCTTCTATATTTAGTTTCATCACCATCAGTTATGTAACCAGAGATGACTATATCATCTGCATACTTTATCACTGTACATTATTTTGAATTAACTTGAAAACTACTAGTGAAAAGTGAAAATAACATAGGTGAGATTACTGAACCTTGGGGTGTACCAATACTAGTGATTTTCTGTTCAGACAGGGTACCATTCAGTTTCACATGCTGTGGTGTGCATATAAGGAAATTATATATCCATGATATTAATATATTATTCACATTCATTTTTTTCAGTTTCTGTACAAGTAATCGAGGCTCAATAGTGTTAAATGCACTTGAGAAATAGACTCTGATTGAATAATACAGTAAGGTATAAATGTGGGCTAACTCCTGACTGCAGTATTTTAATACACGGTTACATATTCCATCAGGGCCAGTACTTTTACCAATTTTTACCTTAGAGAAAAACATTCATACAACACTCTCATTTATTTTTACAGGGTTTACTGAAGCAGATTCATTTTCATTTAAATTAGAGACTACATTCTCTGTCACAGATAATTCATTATCGAATTATTATTTTTAAACTTTTGGAAATACACTGAGCATTGACCAACATTAATTTCTAATTTGTGGTAGGTGTGGGATTGGAGTTCCACAGTTTGTGGCTGGTATCCAGAAATATGGGGTTCTACATCATTAGGCAAACGAGTGGTGAAAGTAATTTGTGATGTTTGATAATTGCATCCGTGGATTAAGGATGTGAAGAAAGGATGAAAGGCTAATCACAAAATTATGGTCCGTCTTATTTTACCTAGAGTGAAGTCGACAGGCATGAGTGATGGTTGAGGTTTACAGACGGTACCTTCCGACATAGGCGAAGGATGCGACTAATCTGAAACCGCAGGACTTTAGGTTTCTTGATTCAACTCCCAAATCATATGGACGAGCAAAAGCTCCTAAGTGCTTCAAGTTCTTCAGACTTGTGTTGTAGGTCGAGAAGTTTGTCTCTTGCATACTGGGAAGGCGGCTTTTGATGGTAGCAACAAATGGGCCTACAGCACCATTATAACCCTTGAAGGAAGGGTAAAAAATGTTGTTGTATTCCTTATGACGGAATATTAAACTGCTCATGTATGTGGCGGGGAAGAATACCATCAGGATCCAGGTGGATACTATCAGAATAAGTGCAAACAGTCGTTTGGTTGGGCTTGGGGGATCCGATTGGTTTGTTTTCAGGTGGTGCATTGGTGATTACTACCTTTGAGGTCCTTTCAGCATTTTGCCAAATCATCTCTAAATAAATGTGTTGCTGCTGGCATGGTTGGCTTACATATTTGCGTGTATCATTCATTAAGATTTGATTTTAGGTTATCCCGGGCGTAACATGCTTAATTCAAAATTAGCATGTGCTAATAACACCTTGATATCTTATACAGTTGTAGGGGTGTCCCCTACAAGTTTTCGGCTGTCCGCAATTTCAGCTACTACTACTACTACTACCACTACTACTATTACGAAATGAAAAACGATTTGTGCATGAACACCTATGAATTTTGTTTATGGGCTCTGCCTCGCTTTGCCTTTTAATTTAATTTTACTCTCTCACTTGGTATTGCATCTCACAATATTCTTCAGTTACAGCATACAAGTTTTATTGCTCTTCCGTGTAAGCGAGGTTACAAGTCCTCGGCTTGACAGTCATTGTGTAACAGTAGTTGGCAAAATGTCAGATAAATATGGCGAGGCTGTTTTTATGCCGAACTTATTTTTTGAAAGATTGTCAGTGGAGGGCAGAAAAAAAATAAAAATTATAATTTTGTTTTCTTATTTAGCAGAGTTTGGCCAAAAACATCCAGATGGAGGAGAAAATGAAAATAAAATTTTATTGGTTAAGTAAGTGAGATGCTTGAAATTTGTATAATTAGGAAAAAATATACACGTAAACCTTTTATTTTTGCCGATTTCAAAAATTTCTATTTTTTCATGGCAGCAGGTGCGCTAATTGGGCAAAAATAAAATTTAATTTGTATTGTATTTCAATTTCTATCAGAACCACATCCAAAGTCTTAAAACTGGTTGGCGCTAATATTTTCCTTTTAACTAATTTTTCAACTGATCATACGTTACTATTTGCTCTACATCAATTTGTCTCAACTGTTGAGCTGCATTCTCTTGCAGTAAGTGCCCCATGAATTTTTTCTTTCATCCCAATTTAAAAATTTTACAAAGGAGTCCAGCCATTCATCCATGTCCTATGCAGCCAGTGGGCCTAAATCTGTTGTTATTGTTCACCATGAGTCTGTAGTTAAAACAGGTATGCCCTGGTCTTCCACCATGTGGCAGTGTGAGGTATCCACCTTACTTCCCATACAGGAACGCATCATCGTGAGACTTATTCTTCTAATCATGGTACTTTTATTGTCCAATAACTGCCACTAACACATCTCCACGTTCTACTTCCAATCCCATACTCTAAATAGAGGTCACTCATTTCTCCACATCTAAAAGGAGTGGGGGGGGGGGTGATCACTTTACTACTATGTATTTATCATTACTTTGTCTAGAAAAGAAATACTTCTGAGTTAAACTTGGCCTATATAGGAAACCTCCGCTTCACATGAACCTGATTCGTACGGGCCAGCCTTTCAAGCATGAATTTTCATGTTCAATTGTTTTGGAACATTTGAGGTAAATTTTGTATTTATTGTTCGTAATGTTTATGAAAAACTAAATGAATGATATGATATCCTTTCTGACCCTATGTTTGAATCATGCATCTTTATTTTTTTTAACATGATCAATATCACAACAATACTTAAGTACAACTATAAATATGTAATGAATCCTTAACAAGGAAGCCTCCTTTCTCTATATCCCTCATATCCCCCAACCAATTTTTCTGTAACAATGTCCACTACCACTTTCAATTAAAAGCAGTCTCTACTCAGAGGTGATAACATTTTAATATTTATTCAGTCATTTGCAGGCATTTAGGTAATTGAAAATATTCACATAAAGAATAGATACATGGCTTAAAAATCAGAACACCCTAAAGGAAATAGCAAATACAGGTCTCACTCCAATTAAAGACCCCACTCCAAAAGGATCACTTACAATTAAAAACTTCTTTTTGAGTCCACATTGATTCCTGTTTTATCTTTACAAAAATAATAACCAAAGTTGCAAAGACCACCGAAAATTCTGATACCAAATGTGTTCTTTAATTGGAGGGAGACCAGTAGTTAAATATTATAATTTTTATATTGTACAGCACACATATTGGTGGTATTGCAAAAATACACTGATGTTTAATATGCCTGAATATTCCAGAAATATATATTTTTTGTAAGACTTTTTACCAAAGTATTGCGCATAGTTGGCATTTATACTGTCATTTCATTGTATCAAAAATGCAATTTAGTTTTTTACATTTTTCTAATACCTGTTGTTTGAGTAACATGTGTGATATATAATAGAACTCACTGCTTAAATTTGTCTATGATTTATTTTATGTACAGTTCACACTCCAATTTGTAACCTCTTTAATTCCAAAACCCCTCTGTTTTTCCAAAGTTCCAACCAATAATCCTCCGTCTTTTAACACAAAGCCAACCAATTAATGTAGTTGGAGACCAAGCCTGGAGACCACCCCAAATTTTCAGATCCTATAGGTGGTCTTGATTTGGAGGGTAAACTGTATTAAGTAATGAACTAACATTTCATTTAGAGTCTGTAAATCGAGCACTTTACTATTTTATAGCTTATGTAAAACTTATGTATAACATAATTATTTATATAATATTATTATATAATATAATATATACAGTATAATTATCACTTTTTAATAGAGGTGACAATCCTGTCAACCAACCTTTGATGACTTGCTTTGTAATCAAGGAGGTATGTAATCAGGATTATTGCAATAATTAGATTTTTACCAATAAACGGTTAACACATCATGAAACGTTTAATTCTTCTTGTTTACCGTGTGGACAAGTTAATTTAAATGTCTTTAAATGTGTTTAGAGCAGGGCTGTGGGTACGAGAACTGCTCCAATTTTACGTTAGTATTATCCGCCCTGTCATGGAGTACGCCGTTCCTGTTTAGGGTACTTGTACATCCGGTGTACAATCCAAAGCTCTAGAACAAATACAACGAAGAGCGTTCCGCATTATCCTCCCCTGGGTTAGTTACAATCGGGCCCTAGCAATCTCTGATCTCCCTGACCCCACTGAACACCACACCCAATTATGCCAACAATACTTTGAAAAAATTAAACATCTAACCCACACACTGCATGATCTTTTGCCAACAGAACAGGCTATTAATTATAATCTCAGGAAAATAAATCAGTTACTACGCCCTAAATTCAAAACAGAAAGATCTAAAAAATGTATTATTAACCATTTCGGGTGTGCCGTTCCGTGACAACAATAACCAAAGCATTTTTTTTTTTTTATTCTGCAGTGATTTGTATTGTTTTTACTTTTTTATGTAATTGTAGAGCTTTTTATCTGTATATCTATATTATTATTCTACTTCAATTTGGTGTAGATTTTTATATCTTGACAGATTGCAATAAAGTGAATTTTGAATTTGCGATTAGCAGCTAAAAAAAATGTAACCTATTGATAGAACATGTTGTGTGGTATTTTTAAACTTTAAAAATTATAAAACTTTAATTATTTGTGCAAAAAAATGTTTAAAAAGAAGGTGGTACATTGATTCCACATGTGCATAAAATGATGAAAATTTTCATTTGCAATTAATTTATTTTGAGTAGCTACGACATTTTAAAAATATTTTACACCAGTTTGTTAATATGTAATAAATTTTATCTGAAAATATTAAAGAGAATCTTCTTTCATTGTGTGTTCATTCAAAGGTCATCACTATTGTGCGTATTTAAGTGTACTTTCAGCAGCTAGTTGAATCAAATGTTGCTTAAATATTTCCACGAGGTGCCGGTCCTGTTCTCACCATTGCTGGGAAAAGTTTAAATCCTGAAAAATACAAAATATTACAAATAATATATACAGCAGCATTGTACAACCTGTAATACAAATACAGTAGTTGGTGAAGTAAGGTACAGTATACATCACTGTTTCTAGAGCAAACAGAACACTGCTCTTGCTCAATCATCAAGACACTAAATATTACAAAACATTATTTAAATCAACCTTAAACAATTTAAATTTCTCAGAAACAATTAAGAAATACAAGTATCAGCTAAAGTTAAAAGGATAAGGGCTGCTATTCTTAAACCAGTGTACTGTTGCTAAATGTTAACTGAGTAATTAGCACAAGAATGTGGCACTGCAGTATTGTATACTTTAGCACAGAGGAGCCGTAATTTTATTACTCATAACTTTAGCAATATTAAGTCGATTCCAGTAAATGATCATTTTGAAGCTTATAATTTGTGGCAAAGACGAGCCAAACCAGTCACTCATCGCAAAAATCGATTTTGAGTTATTAATACAGTGTTAGAGAGTAAAATAATAGCTATAAAATGGTAAAAAAATCGTTCAAATCGGACATTTCCTTATGAAGTTACAAGCGTTTAATCACACAGCTCTTTAAAGAACAATATATGAGAAATCAGCCTTCAAAGTTTATGATTTCAGGCATTTCTCATGCAGAAACTATCTTTAAATCCTTAAAAAGTGTTGTTTTAACATTGAAAATGGGGAAAATAACAGCATAGAATGATGTATAGATATATAAAGGTTAGTTTAGTGCAATAAAATAGATTTTTAAAAATTTGACATTCCAGCATGTTTTGGCCATTTTCTCTAACACAATTTGCGACGAGTGACTGGTTTGGCTTGTCTTTGCCACATTTGGAGAATGTGAATATAATTTAAGACAATTTTTATGTTTTTTTTTGTCACTAATAATAGGTCTACTGGTTTTGGCATGGCAAGCCCCATATTATTATAAACAGTAATACAATACAAAAAAGATACATTCAACTCCATGTAAACACATTCGCTGCCAGCGAAGAGTATACTCGCCCCACAGGGTGTTGCTGAGGGCGCTAGGGACAACTAACTCATCAAAATGGGGGTAACATTCTAGCATTCATTACTTCATTGTATACATTCTAGAACCATAGCTGATGGTTCGGGGAAACTACACCTAGAGGAAAACATAAAATAACTTATATGTTTGTTGTGCTATGTTGCCAAATGTACACTCGATTGCACATATACCAAACTATGCAAAAAGGGAACGAGAAAACTCCCTTTGCTGTCCTCAAATATTTCTCTGCCAATTTATTAGACACACCATTTTGATGATATATGACTAGATGAAATTTCAAAAAAGTATGTTTGTACATGTATACTTTTTTTGGCGCAAAGGAAAGAACCTAAAAAAAAAGGTCTGGTAGTCACCGTGTTAAATTACAAGAGCTAGGATACTATAGCTCTGCTGTTTACAAATGGCTTCGAATTTTCTCTATCCTAGCTACAACTTGCTGAATTGTACTTGGGCATTATTTGCACACTCTTTATCCTTTTTCAACACCTACTCTATATCCAATTGATTAGTTCCCTTGAATAATTAAAATTTAATGAAGTTTTCCATTATATTCCAGAAAAAAAAACAACCAATGGAAGTGAAGCAATACATTAGGATGTAGTGTGAATGTTTTTTAAACAGGAGATTTACTATATTACAGTAGTAAATAATATATTCAGTCAGTACTAATCCTGTGAATATTTTACAAGGGGGTTATATACAGTAGAACAAAATAATGTCGGTTTAATCAAAATTATTGCCAAGGAATCAATTAAATCAAGGAAACTATAACAAAAAAAAAAATCATTTTTTTAAATTATATTAAAAATCAATGAGACCCTAGAACATTGCTCTTATACACATCT
>NW_022726568.1:192567-199316 GCF_011630105.1 Anneissia japonica
GTGTATCATGCATAGGAACGTTGACGCCTGCAAGGCTCTAGTTATTTATGTATATAGTAGTGAACAGCAGGCATGTGGCCCAAATTTAAGAATTTTCATAGTGAGGCGAGACTTTTTCTATACTGTACCTTGTTTTGCAAACTTATTTTTTGAAAGATCGTCAGAGGAGGGTGGAAAAAAAATAAATTTAAAAATTGTTTTTTTCATTTTTTAGCAAATGGTTTTTGCCAAAAACATAAGACGGAGGACAAAATAAAAATAATATTCAAGTAAATGCAAATAACGTTCTAAATTTTAACTCTAAAGTTAAGCTTCTTCTGCTCAAAAATACGGTTGAATACTTGTTTGCTATTCTAAAGCATTGGCTTCAAACTGACTTGCTACTGGTTCATTCTTACAAAAATAAAAATTCTGACGTCGTTTATTAACCAATCAAATTGATTTTTACATATGTTTTAGGTTATAAATAAAGCTACATGTTGCCACAACAATGCCGAAAATCGGCCCAATATCAGCAGGGCTGCTACATAAAAACTTCTGGCGATTCGCCACATCTCTACTAAAACCGTAGGTTTACAAGGGAAAATTGGAAAAACTGGTTACAAAAGCAAAAAGTCCGACGAGATTTGGCAACCTTATGGATTAAAATTAAGATTATTAAACCTATTACTAAATTTGGAATAGGATAAAAGAACAATTGCGAAAATCGGCCAAGTAGAAGTAAAGTTATGAAGAGAAATGTGCGAAAAAATAACGAAAATAGCTGAAAATCAAACGTTTCGAATTAAATGAATTCGCGATGATCAAACTTATCCTAATGAAGATTGGTGCGTTCACAACTTGAAGAGGAAACTTAAAACTAAAAAAACTGATTAAAATTGAGAACACAGATAGATGGCCAATAAACAATACAAATGGTTTTGTTAATACACCATAGTACAGATAAATTAGTTCAATATAATAAAATAAATAAATAAGTTTATATTAAAATAAATTTATAAATGAATGATGCTCAGTAATAAGCCAAAATGGAGTTTGAACTGTGCATGCTCGTATCAAGGTCATTGACGTAAACAAACATACATACAACAAAGGTTTATATCGATTGACCTAGGATACCACTGTATACGCGCATGCACAGTTTAAACCACGAATTGGCTTATGCAGATCTTAAACTACTATAATGCTTGAACATGCTTAATTTTGGTTATTTTTGACACTCTAATTTTACAAAATTTTTACGGAACTTATCAATCTCAACTTCCTTTGTAAAGAAATATTTGTAGAAAAAGCATAGTGTAATTTGGTAATAATATCTGCTTCTAGAAATTGGTTGTAAACATGGTTAACATTTAATACAGCATGTTCAAGTTTAGTCAACACTTCTAATCTAAAGTTTGAAAGAGTAGGACACCTTAGGTATAGGCCCACCCCTTACTTTCTGCCTAATTTACCAGCCTTTCCTTGGGCAAAAGCCCAGGATATGGCTTTTACAAATAACCTAAAAAAATACAGTACATCATCATTTGATATGGGCTGAAATACAAGTTACAATTAGCGCACCGTCTTTCAGGACACATTTAAGCCGTTGGTTCTGTGTGCATCTTGCATTAAAGAATGCAGTACACTTCAGAAAAGAGTAGGGCATTGTCTCCTGGTGTACTGCCAAATTGCCACCAGAAGGACCCTACTATCCTTGGTGTTTTCACTGAATAAATCCAATCCAATCTAGGTGGTTGTGCGACTGTCTCTTATACACATCTAGATGTGTATAAGAGACAGGCACGGCACTCAGCCAATACATTTGGAAACTTAAAGCCGATAATATAAAATATGAAATTAAGTGGAAAATATTAGGTAAATGCAAACCATACTCCAATATCAGTAAACGCTGTAATCTGTGTTTGCTCGAGAAATATTTCATTATATGTGACCCTGAATTAAGCTCACTTAACCGTAGGAATGAATTGATTAGTGCATGTAGGCATAGAAGAAAATTTCTACTGCGGTACCAATATACATAGGCCTATACAATACAGAGCTTCTAATCACCTCTATGAATAATAATGAGTATACTAATTAACCTATTTACCAATAAACTATATAACAATATAATCTATACAGCAATTAACAGTTCCACCATGCATGATTGTTAATCTGCAGTCTCATTCAGAGCCTAGCACCTGATGATTGAGGAAGTACCTCATGAAACAGCCTGTAGTGCAATAAAATGTTGAATTTGTAACCAAGCGTCATCTTGTTTTGATTTTATATATATATATATACATATTTAATCTTACATTATATCTGGCACTCATTTTAGCATTATAATCCATCTTGCATCTATCTCTGGAATACAGTCTTCTTTCTGCATCTTGGTTATGATGACAGTGAGGTGTCTTTTGACTGTTCCCAGACCT
This sequence comes from Anneissia japonica, assembly GCF_011630105.1. Classification (NCBI taxonomy): domain Eukaryota; kingdom Metazoa; phylum Echinodermata; class Crinoidea; order Comatulida; family Comatulidae; genus Anneissia; species Anneissia japonica. Next base: position 194,988 of record NW_022726568.1, read on the forward strand.
AGATGATGCAAGTTCTCGCTGGTATGAATTTGCTGTGTTTGTTTTCTCAAATTTGAGTCGCTCATCCTCAAGTTTTTGTTCAGCTGCTTTTTGTTTCTAATTGTTTTTTGGGAGTGAAAAGAAAAGATATTAACATACAAAAAGAAAAGCTTACTATTTGCCTAGAGAGTAACAATTTAAAATAACAGTGCAACATTTAGGGAAAATAGAAAAATTTATTAGATTATCACTCCCGCCCACGTAAAAAATTTGGGAAATGTTGATGCAGGAATAAAAAAATTTTTTTTTCCGCATCAGTTATTTTAACAGCATAAAAATAACAATGCAATTTTGTGACTTCAAATACATTTTCTTTAAAAAACCATAAAATTAAACCAGTTTTTATACAATATGTACTATTACTTAGCCAATTTACATAAACAGTCCCTCCCTCATCGATAAACAAAAGCGAAATAATCTATTGTATACGCCCTCCCTCATCAATTTTTTTTTTTAAAAGAGTGATAATCTAATAATTTTTTCTATGCGCCCTTAATTATTTCAGTATATATCTATCAGTACTGTAATAGCAATGAAAATGGCAAGGCCCATAAGAAATGAGAATGTTACTCTAAAAAAAAAGAAAAGGACATACAAGGGAATGAAATTTAATCTTGAAATTTGTGGAGGTTTTTGGTTTAAAAAGTCAATCTGACTTTTTCCAGATATTATATCGAACTACACTTTTTTTTTTTTTTTATAAGAACCAGTAAATTTTGGCACAGGCTCAGTGTTCTTATTTTTTGGCCGATTTCAGGCTCAAAATGTTCTTATTTTGTTCTTATTTTACACACTTTTCAAACTTCAAATTATTACAGTATATAAGTCGCCTTGGTCAAAAATGGCCCGAGAAAAAAGGCTCTGCTAAAAATGGATCTACTGAACTGTATTATGAGAGTATTATAATAATCACACTGAACTTGGGTACAAATAGGGAAGGCCATAATTTTTGGTTTTTTTGCATAAAAATTTCATTTAACATTTTACTGAGCCTCAATTTGTTCTTATTTTGTTCTTAATTTTTAAGCAATTTCAGCCTCATTGTTCTTATAAAATGTGTTCTTATAAAAAAAAAAAGAAGTGTATTTTTCTTTATCAAAGCAGCTAGATGCAAATACGGTACACCAAACTATGGATTCTTACAAAAGTGGTAGTGAGGAGCTGGGTATGAAATGGGTGGGGGAGGGGGGATAATGTAATTCATGAACTATATACTTTATCAGGCCATACAGACCTATAAATTTACTTTTTAGCCACAGTAACCTATTGCTAAAATTTGCTAGTCGCCAAAAATGTAACTAGCATAATGAGTTGCTCAACTAGTAAAATATATTGATACCAACTCAACATATTATTTTTGAAAAATAAATTGTATGAAAATAACAACTAATGATTACGATTGTTCTATTGAAATTTGTGTGTTCAATTTTGTAATATAATATTTTCTGTTATAGTTAGTGTAGTACAATAAATATCACAAAGAAATAGCCAAATGAGTATAAGCAATTGATTTCTATACCTTGTACATTTATTCACTGCAGTTTCAGAACATATTATGGAAAATCACAGATATACAAAATAAAAATTGAATAATTTACTTTATACTTAATTTATTTCAAAAATAAATTAAGTATATAATATGTATTCAATTATTATTTTATATCTGTGATTTTTTTTATATTAAAGATGTACCTCTTGGAATTTTTCAAAATAATATAATATAAAATAAACTTTATTTTATATTAATTTTATATTATATTAGTTTCCAGTTTATGTAACTTTTCTTTCATATTTTACTTGACTTAATTTGTTTTACTTACTAGGCTAATTACAAGATATTTTGTATAGATATTGCAACTAGCAATCATTTTTTTTATTTGCTGGTTTGTGAATGTTTGCCCATCAATTATGACAAACCTACTAGCAAATTACTAGTTTGCTAGTGCAAATTTCGAGCCCTGCCATATGCCATAATAAAATCTTGAATTGATGCCCTGGTGGGCTTCTTTTTTAGGAAAATTTTGGATGGGCTTCTTTTCAACATGGGCTTCAATGCCAGATGGGCTTCTTATTAAGATTAAGCCCACTGGGCTTATATTCGAGTTTTTATGTTAATTTTTTTTTTTCAAGCTTTGTGTTGATTTTGAGTGTATTTTTTAATAAAATTATAAAAATGCAATATTTAGCCTTAAAATTTTTGGATTGTTGAAGTCTCAGTTTACGAAGTGCAAGAAAATTATGAGACTTAACTTTTAATCTTTGAATTGAATAAATATTGATAATTTAAAATTATCCTTACCTTTTCTTCAAGTACCTGATGATGTTTCTTATCTATAACTCTTTGCTTCCTCAGTGCTTCCCAGTGCAAGGCAGACATGATGATATTACAAAACAAAATAATCTCCCAAATTCTCCACCTGATCTTTGCTTGATGAAAATAACTTAAACTATTGCAATTCAATGTAGGCCTATTTTTCCTGTGTGAAAAATGGAAGCACAAAAGTTGAAAGTGTTACTGTTAAACACTTTTGTTGACCAAAATAACCGGAGTTGTTTGTTTTGTAAACTGATCCTGTCTCATAGAAACTCAACAGGTCGGCATGCGCGCGTCATAATGACTATTGGCATGGTACTGCCTAGCAGCTTCCTGGTTACGAGACGCGCAACTAACTTTTTTGTTTTGCGCCCCCAACGATGAAAGTATTGATAGTCTTGATTGAGACGGTCACTATCATGTCTACACAGCGAGAATATAAATTCTTTCACAAGAATGAATCGCATATTCACCTGCCTAAGTTTATTTGTGATGTAATATAAAGAGGAAAATATGATCTTCTGTTTAAATATTATACATACGACAACTTTAATGGTTAAAGTTAGAGCCCGTATACAAATTACAACGGCAGTGAAGAATTCTAGTACCTATATGTACGCATGCGCCTTTTTGAGTTACTTAGCAACCAGTATTTTGACGGGAGACCTGAGAATCAAAAGGAAAACAAATCAAATGCAAGTGCTTGGTGTTACTGATAGCAAATAATAGGCCTATTGTATTTTCTTATAAATTTATCAAGCTTCTAAAGGTAAGATATATGATGTATTTTATATGAAATAACCTGTATATAAGGAAGTATCAAATTCATTAATTTAAGCGATGATTTTTAAAGCACACGTCACAGCAGGCAGAGAGCGGTGACTAGGCCTAGCCTAGGCGTAGCCATAGGCCTATGCCTAATCTATTCCTAGGCCTAATCTATTCCTAGGCCTAGCCTAGGGGGTAGGGGCCTAGGCCTCTAAGCCTGTAGATAGGCTATCTAGAATAGGGCCTCCTAGGGCCTAGGCTAGTCCTAGGCCTTGCTAGTCTAATAGACGGACTAATCACGGCACGGTGCTCATGTATAGGTACCACATGATAAATACAAAGTTGAATATAAAAAAATAAAAAAATAATAGCACAAAAAACTACTTATTCTCAGGAAAATTGAGCCACTGGTTACGGTTTTATAAACATTTGAAGTTTATGAGTGCGTGAATAGCAAGTTGCATGTTAATAACATTAACAATAATATTTCTGTCACTTTTTGCCATATATTTCTGTTAATTTTTGTAAATGCTAATAACATAGTGTACATTTGATTGTAAATTTTTACTGCAAACGACCCGAAAAATTTATAAATTTTTCAGATGACCTTTGACCCACAATTCTGAAAATAGAATTAAAACTATCCCTCACCCCCCACCCCCCGACTATTGACGAATTTCATTGGCCATTACGCATGACGTCATCCTCTTGCAACAAAAACTAGCATCGTCTCACAATTCTCTCGAAATCATCCTATGGTTAATATCCACTTCAATCCTTAAATATTTAACTATTTTTTTAGATAATCATTAATAGCTAAAAGTATATTTTAATACTTTAAGTATCATTTAGTTATCTTTTTGAACTCATATTTATTTTATTTACATGAAAAATATTGCCGTTTATATGCAGCACTTTCATTAAGATCGTTATGGTTTACCTCGTGTACACGATGGCCGATCAACAGCTGATTGTCGGTTTTGCGGTGCCAAAAAAAATATTGCTACGCCTCGTATTACATTCATATTTGGCAAATAAACTCTTAGATATATAAACTAATCTTCGTTATTAAAAAAATGAACTTTATTACTCGCAATTCTCTGGAAAAAAATGACGAATTTTAATGAAATTTTCAAAAGTTGATAACTTCGATAAAAGTTGACCGATTTCGGAAAAAATCAAAATGGTGTACTACTTCAACCCCTGAG
>NW_022726568.1:201615-215382 GCF_011630105.1 Anneissia japonica
ATATTACAAAACAAAATAATCTCCCAAATTCTCCACCTGATCTTTGCTTGATGAAAATAACTTAAACTATTGCAATTCAATATAGGCCTATTTTTCCTGTGTGAAAAATGGAAGCACAAAAATTGAAAGTGTTACTGTTAAACACTTTTGTTGACCAAAATAACCGGAGTTGTTTGTTTTGTAAACTGATCCTGTCTCGTAGGAACTCATTGGCATGGTACTGCCCTAGCAGCTTCCTGGTTACGAGACGCGCAACTAACTTTTTTGTTTTGCGCCCCCAACGATGAAAGTATTGATAGTCTTGATTGAGACGGTCACTATCATGTCTACACAGCGAGAATATAAATTCGTTCACATGAATGAATCGCAAATTCACCTGCCTAAGTTTATTTGTGATGTAATATAAAGAGGAAAATATGATCTTCTGTTTAAATATTATACATACGACAACTTTAATGGTTAAAGTTAGAGTCCGTATCTAAATTACAACGGCAGTGAAGAATTCTAGTACCTATATGTACGCATGCGCGTTTTTGAGTTACTTAGCAACCAGTATTTTGACGGGAGAGCTGAGAATCAAAAGGAAAACAAATCAAATGCAAGTGCTTGGTGTTTATAGCAAATAATAGGCCTATTGTATTTTCTTATAAATTTATTAAGCTTCTAAAGGTAAGACATATGATGTATTTTATAAGAAATAACCTGTATATAAGGAAGTATCAAATTCATTAATTTAAGCGATGATTTTTAAAGCATACATAGCAGGCAGAGAGAGGTGACTAGGAGGAGGCCTAGGCATACATAGGCCTAGGCCTACCTAACTAGCCTAGGCCTAGTAGGCCTAGGTAGGGCCTCTAGCCTGTCTGTAGGCAAGCTAGCTAGGATGGGGCCTCCTAGGGCCTAGGCTAGTCCTAGGCCTTGCTAGGCTAACAGACGGACTAATCACGGCACAGTGCCCATGTATGTAGAGATTGGCTCCTTTTATTTTAGAGTGGTCTATAGGCTAGAGAGTGGGAAAAAGTAGCTAGGCCTAGTTAGGCCCCTATGTTAAAAAAAAATTAAATTTGATTGGATGTCCACAATACTGATATCACAAAATCTATCAAGTGTTATAACATTAAAAACGTTTACAAATTTAAATTTGGTAGTATGGTTGATTTTTAATGATTTTTAAAAATATTTAATTATGGTGAAAATTGGGCTACAGGCGTATGTAAAGTTTGTGACCTTTTTACTAATTTGTCAATTAATTCTCATTGTGTATACTTTGAAAAAAAAAAAAAAATTAAAAATCAATTAGATACTGTTTATTGCTTTGATCTAATAATTTGTAATAAATTAATAAACTCTATACATGCATTATTTGACTAAGTTATTATTACTACAGGGGTATTATTATTTTTAATTGTTTAAAAACTATTAATGTAGGCCTATGCAACACCAGGATGTTTGTGCTCTATATTCCTGTCAACAACACATATCATCCAATCAAATTTCAAATTCAATGTCACGTGATCTATACAGACCAATTACAGGCCAGAATTGCCTAATAAGACGCCATATGCAATTTCGTGACGGAATTCTCAATTATACACGGGTATATTATTCGCAAAACATCATTATAATAAATCAAAATCTTTAAAAATATTTTATTATATAATAGTAAGCAATGATTATTTATATTGGACATATTCATCAGTAATACAGACTTTATGTGTAAATTTATTAACAAATATGCCGTCCTCCAATGTAGTGTGTACATCTTTCGATCAGCGGACATTTTTATGCTTCGGACTCGAGAGTCGTAAGATTTGAGAAAATCAAACAAATTGTTGAGAAGCATCAGATCTAATTCATACTTGGTATAGATATTAAATATATAATTCTTAAAATTACAGGATGATTTTTATAATTTACAGTGCTTACAAAAAAAATATTTTTAAAAAGCGCAAGTAAACTTTGACCTGTTTACTTTGTAAATAAGTTCAAAGGTTAGCGAATGCAACCAATAAACGATTGAATACAATTATTTCTAATCTGGATACAAGCAGAACCAAAACAATCAGCATCGGCGTCGCGAAAACCATAACAGTGCGTGACGTCACTCTTCTAACATATCTAGATAGAGCTATCTTCGTGTGTCTAGCTCTGCAGTATACTAGCATTGCAAAGAGTCTGTCGCCACTATTCAAACATTGAGTGATACTCCAGCCGAAGTTTTTCAATTACCCTATCAAGATCAAGATATAGAATGATAGATAGGCCTAGGCCCTAGCCTAGAACAAGAGAGCGTACCCCCGTTTGTAAAAACGTCATGCCTACTCTAGGCCTAGACCAGCTAGGATGGTATAGGCCTAGCCTTGAAACAACGAAGGTCCCAATGAAAAACAACGTCGCTCCTTGATAGCTAACATTGTCTATTTAACATCACAGTAATTCATTATTAGACCTATAGTTGTTTTTTGAATTGTACTCACACAAATCTCAGCCAATACCTCGCACAACTTGAGTAAAGTTTCGTATCTATTGTCGTGACGTCATGGCTCGCTGGCTCACACTTACGATGTCTCGTACTTGTGATCAAATAACACGCTGGCTCGCACTTTGGCAACACTTGGCAGTCAACTTGCCCCTAGAAAACCCGCCCTTGGAAACTTGCCCCATAAAAAAATGTACACTTCCTAGACCATGCAGTCTTCAAAATAAAGATTGTAACCTTTGATTTTTGGAACTTTATGAAAAAAAACCTAATTCACCACTATAGACACTTTTTGACAAAAATGAAAAATTACGACTTTGTTACCCAATGAGAAGTGTTCTAATATAGACAATGGGTCGTGTCTCATATTATTTGTTATATTTTTATTACTCATTATTTTCACTTGACTCGCATAAATAATTTTGTTCGAAGAACATTTATATGCAGGTGTACTTCGCATCACTTCACTTGCAATTTGCAATTTCTAGTACTCTGCTACTAGTCTAGATATACTCATAGGCCTATATTTATTATATATATGTGACTATAAACAAATCATTAAATGATATATATACGTGAAATAAATAATGCATGCGCAGTCTTACTTTAATAAACTTGCATAGCGGTCACATAAATTTATCGATTCTGGTTAAGTACGTTGACGTGAGTTCAACTTTCCGCACTCGAAATTTAGCATCGAACTACAGTAAGCTGCGGTACCTAAGCTCACCACTGCACTCATAATTTTAGTTATAATTTTTTTTTTATTATGCGTAATTCAATTTTCTACAATAGTATGTACTTTATTCATTAAATTAATTATTAAATCATCATTAACTTTACAAATAAAAGTGATATTATGAGCTGTAAGTATTTTTGTTCTCTTCGTTTTACTCACATCATTTGTTGAATGAACCAAGGCAATTGTTGTTCAATTGCCTTGAAGAATTAACCATGGGAATATTGTAATAAACTATAATACCCCTGTGAATGAACACACTTGACAACGTACAATACTACTAGGCCTATGCCAAAACATAGAGGATGCCTGCTAAAACTAGCACTCGCCACAAAATTAACTATCCACTATTTTTCTAGGCCTAAGCTTGTATTGTTGTATTGATAGTCAATCATCACAAAATAACATTTTTATTTATTCATTCAAACATATTTACCGACGTTTTCACTATTACAGAAACAACAACATCCTTAGTCTTTAGTTGGGTAACATGATGAATTGAAATTGAAAGGGGCATTCATAAACAAGCAAAGATTTTCCCATGAAGCCCATACAATAATAAGTTAAAAGTTAAGATCGACTCAACTATTAACTACAGGTAAAACTATACCCCATTGTAAATGAATCGTCATACACTTCCTTAGTAACAGATCAGAACAGATGACTTGCAATGAAAAATAAATAAATTCTTATGAATTCTACTTTTTGAGACCTGTGTTTGATGGTTTAGACTATACATTCTGACTGATGAAAAGCAGAGGGCGAACTACCAGACTGTAAAATAAAGCCTGCGCAGGGAATAATTATATCCTGATTGCAAAAATTGGGCCTAGAAATGCCACTGCGTATTTCAGAAAATAAGGCCCGATTTCCGCATAGATTTTTGCCAAAAATTAGGCTTTGACCTAATCTTAATATAACCAGTACTGTGTGTTGTGCAGTAGTTATGATTCTGCACTCAAATAACTAAAAACATGTACGATCTGGACAGAAATATTTGTCATTAATTTCTGAAAATTAAAGTTAATTCATTGGTTTTATCACACAATTATTTTTTTTTCACAGAAATGTTTTTAAATATTATTTAAAACCCTAATTTTTTCTGTCTAGGAAATACACATAACGCATAACATTGCACCATGGGTCAGACACTCACCCGTGCCGCCCAGTGGACATCTGTAAGTGACGGCGGTCAAGGACGCCTTGAATTTTCACCTGTCAACGAGGCTCTCTTGAACAGCATCATCAAGTATGTTGAAGGTTTTCCTGCAAAGCATCCTGCTGAAGCAGCAATAGTGTTCAAGTCACCACTTCAGTGGAAGACAGTGCTTGAACCTACAGCTTTTGGATCAGGCTATGAAACAAGGTACAGTACTTTGATCTTTTACAGTAGGCAGTAGCATATACAGGAATTCAAAATGGAGGGGGCCCAGGGATCGGGACTTTTACAGAATTAATGTTAGGGGGACCCAATTCATATCCATACCTACCAGCCACACTTTTTGACCAAACCTCAAGCTCCCAAGCCACTCACATAAAATCTCACGCTTTTCCACTAATCTGAAGCTTTATTTTATTAAACCCAACTTTTAATCGAAATACTCGAAACCTTCGCAGTTCTATAGTTTATCAGGTCTACAATCATTGAATATTCTACTCTTCCTATTCTAGGTACAATTGCTTTGCGAAATGGATCGATCAGAGAAGTAAACAATAGAGTTACGCATGCATTTTATCCAAGTAGGATACTAACACTGATGGCGCTATACATTATGTCATTTCTATTTGAGCTATGGAGATCTATTTCAGACTACACCAGAGAGCATCTAAGCCCAAAATTTATCAGGCCCTATGCGAGCCCTCGACCCATGCGAGTTGGGTATATTTCCTGTTAAAACTCAAGCCACTAGCTACCTCAAAAACAAAACAATAGGATGAAAATCAAAAGAGTAATAAATTACATTTTTTTGGATGTATAATTTGGATTTTAGATGTATAATCATTTAAATTAAGCATCTAAATACTGCATCTTTATAAAGTTGTAGTCTCGGGAGACTTCCCTCTGGGACCCATTGTGGATTAGCGACTATAATACCCGTATAATGAGACCTTGTTTAAAGAGCATTAGTATCTTGCATGTTGTGAGTCACTTGCTGTTGAATAAGATTAATAATAAATTAAGATAATACTGCTATTTTTTAAAAAACTTACTTTTAATCTCATTCAACAGCAAGTGAATATAATTAAATTACCTACCTACCTATCCTCTTCAGGCCGAATGGCCCATAAGGCTGATTAATAATTAAATTAAAAAGGTAATATTGCTATTCTCTAGCCTAGAACTAAAAATTGAATAGTTGAATTATTTTTCTCCTCTCTTGTAGTAATGATGCTGTTACTTCTGAAGCCAAAGATAAAAATGATCAGCCGCTTCTGACTATGCGTAAACTCGGTGAATTGAACTACGACCTGAAAGTTCACTGCTTCAACCAGCTTTGTAATGTTCTGAAAGTGGCTGGAGAAATGAAGATGCGGGAAGCAAGAGCTATCCTTGAAGGTATGCTTTGGTAGTTTGCTGTAGATAATGAAATTTGATTTTGAAAAATTCAGTTGAAGGGTGGACATTTTTAAGTTTGTTAATAAATTTAGTTTTGGTATTTCAGCTAAATAATATTTATATAATAATAATATATTATATATTCAGACATGTAATTCACTGCAGCCCTAAAAGTAATAAATTCACTGTGACAAATATCTAGGGCTTTAAAAGTCTAAAGACAAAAAGTGTAAATCAATATAATTTACTGTCAAAATGTGTTATTGTGTGATGCTAATGACTTTTTAATCCCAACCAGGTTAGAAAAAATTTAATTCTACGTTGAATATGTTGAGAATGATGTTGCTTCCATTATTTTTGTTTACAGTAATTTTGTGGGAAGGGGGGCATTTATTAGAGTATAAAATAAACACCCAGGTGCATTTATTCGAGGGAGGCGATTATTCCAAATGAGGCTCTGGACGGAGCGTTTATTTGAGGGGTGGGGGCAGGCATTTATTCAAGCAAGGTGTTTATTCGAATAAATATGGTATGTTATAAAACAGTTATAGCATGCAATTTATATAAGTTATCATTTTCATTTTACATTTATAGCCAATACTGATCCAATTGCCAAGATGTTGGGAGATGGATTTGCCACCACTGAAGGAGAGGACAATTCCACGCTTCGTCTCCTTGAACAGACAAAGAAAGAAAGCGGAGATGAAGGAGATGAACTTGAGAGTAAACTGCGACTTTTGCTTCTGATTCAGCAAGTTGACATGCAACTTATGAACCAGTCCCTCAAGCATATTTCACAGTAAGTCTTATTATAGTAGTTGATTATACAATTTTAAAATTAGTAATTTATTTTTAAATATTAGTAAGCCTTATTTAGTTAGTTAAGTAGTTAGTGTATTTAAGCGTATTTAACTGTAGTTTAAAATTATAGTGTCCTGGGTACAACATCCGGTCGATCGGCCACCCTTTTGGTGATCTTAACGCCGATGGGTTGATGGACACCCAGTAGCAAGGGGAAAAAAACAGCTAAGCAAAGCGCAAATAAACTCCTCGGAGTAAAAATCAGCAAGTTTGAACCACTTAAAAATGTTTACAGTTAGCAGAAACTTTTTTTAGTTGCAGTACAAAAATTGCAGTGAAAACATGACAGTGTAATGATTTTATGGAAACCAAGCTCTAGAGCATTCTTTTACACTAATTATTAATTAATTTAGGGGATTTTCTCTTGGTGTACACACCATGTTGTCTCTAGTAACTTGCTTACAACATTTATAACCCCAGTTCCTCTATGTTAGCCTGAGTATTCACACCAAATATTATCCCTACATATTTATCCATGAACAAATTGTAACCATTGTGTACCTCATTGTAAGTCAATTAAAAAATTAAATAAAACACTATTAAATTCATAAATTTTTCTTTTACAGAGAAGTACGCCTAACTCCGCAACAAGTGAACAGCGAGGTAGCTCTTCTGAAGCGTTTCTGTGGCAATGACAGTGGAAGTGTCCTGCAGTCAATAGCATTCACAACAGACTACATCTTCGATAATGGTTGCCGGGCCCCACCTTGGAGACAGGTTCATGGTGACATCTGCTGTCTTGACATCATGCCCCTCGATGGTGACCAGCTTACCGTGACTGCCAACACTGCCGGTGTTTACATGAACAAGGTTTGTCATGTTCTGGTTCTGGTGGGTATATGACCACCAAAGGACTCCAAAAGTGTAGGAGTGAAACAGGAGGGGTAGAAATAGAGTTGAAAATCCCACTAAAGCTTTGTCCACGATATCAAGTTTTCTTTTACAGGTATCTGTGATTTGTCCATATGGGTGTGATGATGTCATCACATCATTATGATTTATGATGTCATCACATCATTATCTTCAATTATCTCTTCTCTAATAGCACTGTGAGACCATCTGAGTAAGAGTGCTTTATAAATATTCAAAATATTATGGAAAAAAATCAAAGGCATGTCAATGAGACTCCAACACCTTACCAACTTGACTGATTCAATGGTTAGCCATGATCTGAAAATCTTTGGTCCAGAGGTCAGGCCCAGCCTATTCACATGCCAAAGGGTGGGGTTTTTTTAAAATTTTGGTTGGTAGACTAGGCATTCTCTGGTCAGCTTAACCAGGGTGTTGTTATAACAACTCCATTCTATGCAGATTTCCTAAAGCAGAGTATTCAATTAAACCATTGACTCCATTCTATGCAGATTTCCTAAAGCAGAGTATTCAATTAAACCATTGCAGTAGATGTGTATAAGAGGGGAGGCGCACAACATATTTAGAATACATGTGAGAGCACTATGTCTTGAAATTTTAAAATTTAGTGGCAAAAACGGGGGGAAGGGGCCCCTACTTGATCCGCCTCTGTACAATTCTACCAACAAAAAACTGACCGTACGTCTATAAAGCCGTTTTCCACTAGGTGAATTTATTTGCGCGAATCGAAAGCAACTGTTTGCTTATTGAGCAAACCGACGCTGATGATCGGTTGCACATTTTTTCGCTTCGCAAAAATTAGAAACAGTTTGGACTAATGATTTCGCTGAAGAAAAAAAATTGTAAATGCGATAGTGGAAAACACACTTTTAAGATAGCAGTTTGTCAAAATATTTCAGGTCTGCTTGTTTTCTTAATTATTTGACACTTCTATTGAAGGGTATTGATGAATCTAATGAACAAAGCTATGAACGAGTTGGAGACGTTCACAAAGACCTTCTTACTCTCCTGAAATCTAAGAGTCCAAAGTTTGCTGAAAGAATTGCAAGTAAAGAGTTCGAACTGAAGGAAGAACAAAAGAAAGAAGACATCGAAACGTATGAGGATGACTTTGATGGTGATGTGACAGAAAGAGGACAGGAAGAGAAAAAGGAAGAGAAGAAGGTTGAAAAGACACACAAACAGGTACACTTCATAATGTAATAGAAACTGTGACTTGGATGGTTAGGTGCTTTCCTTCACTTTCCAAGACTAAGGGCCTGTCTTAAATTCTGTAAAACTAAATACAGTAGAACCCCTCAATTACGTACGGCACGGGCCCAGAGCCGTTCCTAATTGCGGGTATTCGTAAAATCAGGGTTAACCCAAATTCCTATATATTTGCACTGGTACTCTTACACTGGCATAAACTAGGCCTAGGGCCACGCAGCCAAGTCTGAGAGGGCATAGGCCTACAGTAGGCAGTTTCTAAGCATTCTGATCTCACTCTAGGCCCACACAAATTTGTTTTTACTCAGACGTTTTTACCTTCTTAAATACCTAGATTGTGTATTTTACTCCAACACAACTTCCATAGATACTTGTTTATTATATATATTGATCATTCAATTAAACAATCAAGCACTATGTTGATTTTAAAGGCTGAAAACGATGATTAAAAGAGAAGTAAATTTGTCGCATGCACATGTATGAAGCCATAATAAACATTGAATTTGAAGAGGCCCGTTAGAAGGCCTCCTTCACTTGAGAATTACATAGTACTGTATAGTATGGTATGTTGTGTTGTATGCATATATGCTAATAACAGTTACAATTCGAGCAGATTTTTTTTTTTTTTTCACTTTACTTTTTAGGACGTCATCACCTTGATTTTACGTTCGTAAAATTGGGAATTCGTTAAATCGGGGTTCGTAATTGAGGGTTTCTACTGTATCAGGAATTATTCTCACAACCAAAAACATTTATAATTTGTTGAGAGACATGGTTATTATGAGCTAAATGTCCCATAATACCAAGATCCCATGATGGTACCTGGTGTTAAAAGTAATGTCTAGTATAAGGTGCTTTCTCATTGCCATATTTGGCAGTGATAGCTTGGATTGCAGATGACTTAATGTTCTTAGTTGTGTACAAATCCAGTGTTTCCATGATCACAGTTTATATGTTTCTGTTATTTATATTACATCTGCTTTTAACTATTAACTGCTAATCTAAACGTTATATTGTAATATGTGTAATGAATTGTAATAAAAGAATTTCTTTTTTTATTCTTCATTCAAAGACAGCCAAAAAGAAGAAGCGGACTGCTGGTAGAAATAATGCACCGACACTCAACTGGAAAAATGAAGAAATGAACAGACAAAACAGTGAAAAAAGGGAGAGAGATAAAAGAGAAAAATCAGAGAAGAGGGTGTCAAGACAGACAAAGTAATGAAATACTATTTAACATAGCAACATGGATAGGATATTACTTGCTATAAATATATATATTTCTACTAGAGATTTGTATCAGAAGTTATAACTTCTGATACTAACTTACATGATTTCCCTTTATTTTGGTTGAGTACAAGCTGTGCGCTTGTTGGTTGGTCATATCTGTTGTAAGATACTTTTAAGCGTGTACTTAAATCATGTATATCATATTCATGTACTTATGGTGGACGTGCCATATATGGAGATAATTAGGACTTTCTTGATTGTAGTGGGCACTAGAATTTTGTTGTAATACTGTAATTCTTTTATACAAAAAATGTTCTTATTAATATTAATGTACCAAGCCATAACTGCTGCAATAATTGCTGCTTTATCAAATTCTTATTATTGATATCTAAAATTATGTATTTGTAATGGTTTTTATATATTTTACAGTGATCGCAAACAGAAAACACCAGCCCTTGAAGATGAATTTTACAGTGACAGTTCATCCGAAAGTGAAGAAGAGGAGGATACACCAGATAGAAGACAAGAACAAAACTCAGATTTACCCTCTGAGTATTGGCAGATACAAAAACTAGTGAAATATCTTAAGGTTAGAATTTGAATGGTAACAATATTATCATCATTAGTGTTTAAAAAGTGATATATATTTTGTAGAAGTGGTTGGCGCATCGGTTGTGGCCTGGACTCCCAACCTTGAGGTTGGGGGTTCGAACTCTCGCTGTGCAAGTCACTTGTGTCCTTGGGCAAGGCACTTTTTCTACCGTTGTTTAGAGACCCAGGAGTACAAGTGGGTACCTGGTAGGTTCAAACACAGCCTGCGCTGAATACAGCATTATGGAATTCCTCCATGGGGCCTAAGTGTGTGTGTCCCATATGTGCTTGATCCAGTGATCCGGGGGTAATAATGTAAGCGCATAGAGATCTTTACAATATGCGCTATATAAGTTATTATGCTTTGCTGTGTGAGAGACATCAATCTGTTGTTTCTAACTTGTTTACATCAAATCAAACAATACAATACAACAGTCAGAAAGTAAGAGATGCGAAAGGATGAGGTACACAAGGGGTAAATGCTCGTAATTTGAATATAATTAAAATAAATTATCTTTAAAATATATAAAAGTAAAATAAAAGACTTTAAGAATAATATAATTGCAAATTATAGTTGAATAATTGGCAGAAATATTGTTGATGAAAAAATACTGTATGTTAGAGGAGATTTAATTTTAAAGATATATATACATACATTTGGTTGCAATTTATTTGGAAATCCATTTTGTTTATATTTAAATTAAAAATGGCATATCAGATCTACTTGGCCATATGAAGAAACATTCATCCCTTACATAACTTTATTTGATTCATCTGATTGTTTGTTTATATTAAATTTATTTCATTCATAATTGTGCCTAGCCAGTGGAGATAATCTATCATTTGACTGAAGAGTATAGCCTTATTCTCTCATCACATTTTCTTAATCAAGGCTAAATAATTCTACTTTAGGGAGGCAATCAGACAGCTACGATTATTGCTCTCTGTGCTATGCGCGACTTCAACCTAGGCCAGGAAACTTGCCAACTAGCTATCAGGGATGTCGGCGGATTAGAGGTTCTTATCAACTTGTTAGAAACCGGAGAGATCAAATGTATGGTAAGTCCCTAACGACACCAGTTTATACTTAAACATTTTACAATCCTCAGTTTTTTCCCCTTTCTAAGTGTAAAATGCCTTTAGTACACTGTATGTAGTTGGGGAGAAGAAAAAAACAAAAAAGAAAAAATTTTTTTAAACATTACGTCTAAAAATGCCGCCAGGGAATTGCTCTATGCCTCCAACTGCCGGTGGGTATGGTCATGCACTTTTCTTAACCTTATAAACACACCTAAAATGGGGCTTTCCATCCCAAAACTAGCATCAGTAAACAAAACAAAAAAAAAAATGAAAATTGACCTTTTAATAAATTCATGTTTTCCACATTATCAGCTTCAAAATGATGGGTCATTTACTGGAATCGACTTATTGCCAAAGTTATGAGTAAAAATTATTATGGTGTGGTTTTTTAGGATGGAAAAGTGGTTTAAAAGGGTGGGTGGAGGGCGATGAAATTAGCTTTAGACTGGTTAGAAAACTTCAAGGCTGGGTGGACTTGCCCACTTCTGCCCACCTTACCTACATCCCTGTAAGGTATACAATACTGCCACATTCTATGCTAATTACTCAGTTTAACATATAGCTGTGGTTTTGGGATGTGATTCCTTAAATATTAAAATACAAGATTAAAACTTAAAATCCTATTTTTATTTTGTTTATTCTCTTAAAAAAAATATGCCTATGACTATCAATTGAATGTATTTAATGTGATGTATTTTCATCTATTTTTCAAGGCTCTTACTTAAATTTAAGAAACAAAATCTTTGCTGGATGCCTTGCTGATTATTCAGTCTTATTTTGTGTGTTGGAGGTCGCACGTGCTTCAGCATAATATTGCAGTCAATTTATGGTGCTGTTGTAATCTCGCAGATAATTTTCTCATTACTTTTTAATGTTTTATTATGTTGCTAATATTGGTTTGGACTTTAATGTAATCGATATAAACCGTCTTTGGAAAGTCATAATGAAAGGTTTAAGAATGTTGAGTTACAAGTTCAGAAACAATTTGCAGAGAAAGGCTCTGGAATTCGCATTGTATTAAGGAATAATTTGTATTGAAAATTGCTTGCAGGCACATTTTTATTATAAGGAACAGTTTATATTGTAAAGCTTTAGAAAGCACATTTTGTTGTAAGGAATAAATCTTATTGAAAAAGCCTTAGAAGGCATGTAATAGTATAAGAAACATGTTGTATTAAACAACTTTGGAAGGCCTATTCTATCAAATGAATATTTTGCATTACTAATCCCTAGAAATTGTTATTAATATAGAAACAATTTGTAATAACAAGGTAAAGGAAACATTTTTTATTATGATGCTAATATTTCATATTTTTAAAGCAGATATTTTTATAATTTCATTTCATTTATTTTGTCTTTCAATCACAAATCCGAAAACAATTATCGAAAAGGAATTTAGGAGGTAGAAGGGGAATATTCAAAAAGTGAACTGAATAATACTCTTGAGTGATTCTCCAATCCTCTAAAAGTCATCATTTAAAAACCAAATATGGATACAAATTATGCATTTTAAATTTCCATTCCATCCATCTATTCATTATTTCAAATTTTGGGATCCTACAACAAGAGTGAGTGAATAAACAAGAGTATCTTTAACATTATCAGTGATCATTGAACATTATTTGAAAAACATTGAATAGTGCACAGCATTAGTGCTGGAAATAGTATGGACAAAACTAATGTGATATTTATGACGTACATTCTGAGTAATAAAGCTTCCTCTAGATACTGTCGGTCAGTTTTCTTATGTGATGTTTTGAAAGGCCACTTTTCGAGCTAAAAAATTTGAGAATCAGAATATTAGCCTTGTACAGTTTTCTGTAAACATTTAGGTTGACCATCCAGTTAGAGGATTCAACAATTGGTTGCGACCCAGTGACCACTTTTTCACAGATGCATAAAACCTTCATTTCGGTCTGGATTTACAGATTGGTTCCTTAAAGATTTTGAAGGAGATCTCCAAGAACACTCAGATTCGCAAGGCCATTGCTGATCTTGGTGGACTGCAAACAATGGTGGACATTCTCAAGTCGTCCAGCAAGGACCTGAAATGTTTGGCTGCAGAGACCATTGCGAATGTAGCTAAATTCCGTCGGGCGAGACGAACAGTCAGACAGCATGGTGGTATAAAGAAATTGGTAAGATTTTTTA